>NW_008824049.1:2725884-2727116 GCF_000699105.1 Pygoscelis adeliae
AGGAATGAAATTACTAATGTCAGGATTTACCTATATGTAGACTAGCCCCAAAATGGGGCAAAAAGTTATGTTATCTATGCATAACACCTTGATGCTGCTAATTCCTGCAGAGGACTGGCTAAAACTTTGTTTTAAATATTTCACCAGTGAACCTTAAATGTACCGGGAATCTGTTATAAAACTTCTGTCCTGCCAAACCCTTCCACACTGGTGATGGGGTACGCTTGCTGTCTTTACTGAAGTTTCTGGGTCATTAGTCTATTGCTACAAAGGAGAAGTAAGTTTCCTGCAAGGAAAATGGCACCTGTATTTAGAATACATTTATTATATTTATTGTTATCTGTCCCATGGTTGCATGCAGGTAATAGAAATCTCAACACAACGCAGAAAGTTATGCAGTGATAACGAATATTTGTCATTTAATGGCAACTGCTATGCAAGGACATAGAGAATGCTTTACAAATGTGAGCCGAGCGATGCATGGGGAAAGGACAAGCCTTTTAAAATGACAGGGAATGCTCAAGAAAACAGGTCGGTAAGCCGAGCAAGATCTTGGGCTTTCTGTGACCTGGTATGAAACAAGCAGCAGTCAGCATGGATGTGCTGTACAGGTCCCAGGAGATGTGGGAGGCCCCAGTGCCTGTGTCAGCTTCACAGTCGAGCTGTTTGGAGAAGGGATGGGGTGGCTGGGATGGACTGCTTGTAACAGAGATGCAATGAAACTTGCAGAGGGACACGGTCTGTGCTTGTTCTGGCCTCTAGCCAGTGGTTGCTCTGCTCTCTTGTACCTCTTTGGTCCTCATGCTCCCTGGGTTAGGGACATACCTTGCACTGTCAACGTGTGGACTTACTTCTGGCAGGGGGTGTGGCAAAACTAGTATTGAAGGCTGCCCCTTGCCTCTGATGTGACCCTGTCTGAGCGAGCTGCTGTTGACGCTTGGACAATGTCAAGTGATAAAGAATAATGTGTGGTGCAGAGATAACGGCCGGTAATTTTAGACACAGACTAACATCCTATGTTGGTGTCAAACTGAATAATAGGCCGTGTGGACTTTCCTTCGGGCTTCGACTGATCCCAGCACTGGTCAGAGCTGCTTTCCTAGATCCGATTTATGAAGCGCTCCTTTCACAGTGTTACTCTGGGGAGGACGGCGGTCACAAAAGCAGCAGAAGCTCTCGGATCCCTTCGCGTGCGTGGGAAAAACAGATCCATCGCCTTTCCTAGTCCTGGG
>NW_008824049.1:2727312-2774576 GCF_000699105.1 Pygoscelis adeliae
GCTGGGTGCGGGCGGGTCGCTGCTCTGCAGCCCCCACCCCAGGGCAGCCGCTGGGGTCTGACCCCCGGCAGTTCCCGAAATAACGGTACAAAAATAACTCCCTGGCTGCGAGAGCTCTCTGCGTGCCGGTGAACCGCGGGGCCCCAGAGGGACTCTCACAGTGTTGACAGGTGTGTGTGGGTCCGTTGCTATGACAACAGATTTCTTTCTTTTTATAGAATTGGATTTTTTTTTTTTGTTGTTTATTTCAGTTGAGGAAAACTGAAACAATTAGGATGGAGAAAGAATATAAACTTTCCTCTATTTTTTCCAAGAGAAAGCCCAGGCAGGAGGCAAAGGCAGGTAGCACAGATGCAGGTGTGTGCAAGAGCCAGTCAGCTGGTGACTCCCTGAGCTTGTATACCCAACCCCAATTGCTTATGTATCTTCCCTTAGTACAACTGTAGGCTTTGTAAAACAAAACCGGACATACAAACCGAGCCAAATTATTCACCTAGCTTTCTGGCACTACACTTTCAAGTCTGACTAAAAGGGGACACAGACCTGAACTCATACAGAGGGCTGAGGTTTACTACTTGCAGACCTAGTTTGCTTTTCAGCTGATGGGATTATCTAGATTTTTTTTTTTTTAATGGAAATGTCAAAAAGCTGAGTCAGCCATACCACAGCTATTAAGATCCTAAAACTTCTTCCTCCTTAAGGATTGCTTACCCCTACTCTATGCAGTCAGATGAATATGAGTTGTTTGTTCTGGCAGAGGGACAGACGGTCTGTTTTCCCCTACATGTATACAACTAATTTCACGTCACTAGTGTTCTAGCTGGTGATAAAAGAGCTATCTTAAGCTTTTCACAGAACACAGTGACACTGTTAAATCAGCACAGCATTTTGATTAGCAGAAAGATGAGAGCTTATGCAGCTTAATGACAAAAAGGGGCAAAATCTCTTCTGTACTTAAAACTCCAGTTTCAAAGCAAATAGGTGGCCGTATCTTTCTGTAAGTTACAAATTTTCACCTTACTACTGATTCAAGGCTATTCAGTGTCAGCAATAGTCTGCACTATTTGAGTAAAGAAAAAAAAATTGCTTTCGTGCCTTATTGCTCATCTGGTTAGACCTTCTCCTGCGGGTGCGTAACAGGCAGCTGTGGGGTCACAGCCCATGGGCTTGGGAACTTGAAGGATGCACAGTCTCTGATACCTCTTCCTTCAGGAGCTTCGAGGCTTACCCTTGGGTGCATGTTCCCTTTCCAGCACTCTTGTCCTTGAAAGCAGGGGCCGGTGGTTCGGCTGCCCTGTCCTTAGAGATAGTATGGACCTCCCAGGGTCTTCTGCAGCTCACACATCCCCTTGCACGTACGTGTCCCTTCCCTAAGGCAGCAGTCCTTATATTGCCAGGAAAGTTGGGTTCTCATTGGCCTTCTCCAAGAGCAGTTCTCAGTTTTGTGACAGAAGTGAGCCCAGGACTCTGTCCTGAAATTTCTTGTTTGGTTATTAAGTGATCTTTAGATCAGCTGTGACCACGTGTCCTTTGGTAGGGTACTTTCAGTAGCTGCTATTGGAGGGTGATCCGAAGCACCTTCTAATGCCTAAAACTTCCTGGTAACTTCCAGACTAAATTTATATATAATGCATTTATGCCCATTTGTTCAAGGGCCAAGATGGTCTTTCAACTGAAATAGGTTTTCTCCCTTCTGAGGTTTAAATCTTTACTGTGTTTGTCAAGAGCAGTCTCCTATAACATCAGAGATACCGATAGAGGAGAAATATATTTACTAGCTGGCATCTTAGTGAAAGTGGTTGCAGCACTTTGGAATTCATCATTTGCAGATGCTGTGACCCCACAGTGGTGTTTCTAGGATTGTTTTACAATGCTAAATGGCCTTAGGCTGCACTCTATCTGGTGGCATCCTATCACAGTGCTATCCCAAAAGAATCACTATGCAGCTGATAAAATTCAGAAGTGATGCAGATATGGGCATATCAGACTTCTTAATTTAATTCAGATGTCCGTGCACTTAGACTGCTTCACATGCTTATTCTCCTGATACTGGGCTGTACTAGTGAAAATTTCGCACAGAGGAACTTGATAGACCCTTAAATTATAGTTGACCCCACCCTAACCTATGACTTTCTCTGAACCAAAGAATTTGGTCTGGTACCTCCTCAGAGACAAAATCTCAGGGGATCTCAGCTTGACAGGCTGAGTTAAATGTGGTTGTCCATGCTTTTGCCAAGCAGTAATGTTCACAACCAGCCACTCCTGTTCACATACTTATACAGTGTTCTGGGTGTATTTAATGGACTGTGCAATAACTTAAAAATCACATGAGGGGGTGGGAAGGCCCGGAATATCTAAAAGCAGAAAAAGAAATACAGTGACCTTGTTCTTGTGCAAAAAGCAAGCAGAAATAAATGATGGCTTATGCTAACAAAACCCAAGTTTGTATTTGCAGGAACTGCAACTGAATATCTGTATGCCATGGTCTGTCAGTAACGAGCAGAGTACATTCTGCACCAGTAGTGGGGTTCAACTAAGACCAGTGACTCCAGTGAGGTGACGGAAGTAGTGCTAAGCTTAGTTTAACACAATCTGCAGAAGCAGCTCTGCACAGTTGCTATAACACTATGTTAAACTAGGCTAAACTCTGAATACTGCTATAGTCACTGCTTTTGGAACCACTCTGGATTCAGTCTGTCAGAATGTTCCTCTGCTTTACAAAATACATAATCTCATTTAAAATCATCTAGTTTCCTGAAAGCTACTCAGTGTGGGGAAAAAAGGCTGACACAGTTCCCTCTTGCCTGCTGATGTAGTAAACTTACTGATTGCTTATCTGCAGTAACACCAACCACACTTCTTTTTTTATTTTTGAAATCATATTTATGAGCTCCTTCTTGGTTCATACTGCCTTCTAAAATATGGGCATTTCTATGTAGCGTTTCTTAGGAAAGATCAGTTTCTGAAAGGGTATTTTTTTAACTTTTATTATTGTTATTTTAAAAAATCTTCAGTGTGACTTCAAGTGGAAAACCCTCTTCCCTCCCCCTTTCCCAGCACCCCAAACATTTCCCCTGGTATCACTTCACCTCTTGGGATACTAGTGAATTTTTGGGTTTGAAAGTATCTTGGACAGGATTCCCCATCTGTCACAAAGCAACATACTCTCCTAACACAGCTCTAAAATGTCTGGTTGATCAATGGACCTCAACTGTTGAGGATTCAGTAGATAATTATTTTTCTCTGACTCAACACCCCAACAAGATTTTAGGAAGAAGAGACTGTTATCAGCGAGGTATAAAAGGAGATCTGGGAACTATCACAACACTTCATTGTTTTTCAACAAAATGTTTCACTTTCTTAGTTTGAAACAGCTTTGTTTGAAAAATGAGCTGTGTTTTTTTTTTTTTTTAAAAAAAAAGGGTGGGTGGGTGAGTTTACAGTCAAGTGAAATATTCCAGGTTTATCTGAAATCATGTTTCTAAAGAAATTTAGAAAAGCTGTTTCTTTGTCTTGGGGAACCAATTTCTTCTCCCTGTCCTGATGTGTGAAAGCTAGTGAGATTACTTTGACATAATCTCAATTTGTGTCCTGCAGAAGGAAAAGTGCTCGTCCTGGAGTTTTTGGCTGAAGTCCAGCACAGAAAATTGAAGTTCATTTTCCCAAATCCTCTCTGCAACTCTGCTTGGGTAAAGTCTTCTTTCACTCCCTGTACAAACTGTTTTGCTGCTATTTTAATAGCTTCAGAGCTCTACTACTAACATCCATCTTAAATGATGAGCAAAGTGACTCTTTCAGCCCCACGCCTAATTCACACTGACTGTTCTGCCATTAGTTAGCTAATGATTTGTGAAATATTTTGTGATACACCTTGTGGCCTTCAGCTGAACAGTCCTCTGTAAGTGTCTAATGGTAGTAGTAGTGACGATACATAGCAAGTCACCATTGCATTTCCCCATGCATTTCTTTCATTTAAGCATGTTAAAAACTTCTGCTGCATGTTGAAACTTTAAGTTTTTGGCAGCGTTATTGCAACCATACAAGCAGAGCTTCCTCTTGCAGACTTTTTTCCTGCCAGCAGTTCCCGTTCACACCAGCAATCTCATCAGCTGCACGCAGGCTAAATTTTGCAGCGTACCACAGTGTACCCTCAGATCTTGATTACTTTTTTTTTAAATTCTTTTTTTTTCCCCCCATCCACTCAGAGCACACCTGAGCTTCTGCCCAGGGTTATGGGGAAACCAGGGAGTGGGAGATTCTTGTGTGCATGTAGCTTTTGTGGCAGTGCAGCCCTGGGACCTGACCAGGGCTCACCCCTGTGCTTGGGAATGAGTAAGTCCTCCTACATGCATTAGTCTAACTGCAACTAGGGACATAACTGGGATTATTCATGTTACGCCAACTGGGAGGATTGGAGCTCTGCTGCATGTGAGATCAAATACACAAAGCCAAGGCAAAGCTCCCACTGATTTTGGAAAAGCCTGATACACGATGGTATCCTTGCTACCCAGAGCTGGAATGAAAGAGATATAGAGAAACCATTAGAAATCCACGAGCAGCGGAGTACCTTGCAGCTTCAGAGTATCTCTCTAAACACCTAAACACAGCAGCTTGGCGCAGGTGGTTCCGGAAATAAGCTGGGTTCAGAATAATGCTCCTTTAAAGGATAAGAGAGATGGACAAGTTTAGATTTCTAACTCTTAAATCATTAAAAGCTACTAATAGTCAAACTGTGACTAAGACACATACTGTATACACTTATTCTATACAACTCAACACTGGATGTCTCAAATGTTATATGAACTATCACTTTCTCTCTCTTGACAGCTGTGATATATGAACAAGCATTATTAAAATTTTTATTGAGGTTTTATCATAAATGCAGTTTCAGTAGGGTTTTGTGCATTGTTCTAGAAAAAATTTCCTGTGGTAATATGCTACGTTGCCTTTAGCTTGTAGATAACATAAGCAAAAATGCTACAGTACAACTTCTTGTTAACCCCTACCTCCACAAACATGTGTGGCAGTTGTCTGACCTCTCTACCTGGAAAAACTGTGCATCTAGAATGTATTTTAATGTTAGCTTGGAAGATTTTAAAATAACTTTCCATACAAATGATAGGTTCTACGTGGGTGGACCTTGGCATGTTTCTTAGATCCTTAACTTTAACAGATGCAATTCCAGGTGTAACAAATTACAGGCTTTAAGTCAATATCGGAAAAAAGATGGAAGGGTAAAAATAGCATAAACTAAGCAGTTAGAATGGCAGGCAGAGTATCCCTCTGATGTGAGCAGGGGGAGGGCAAGAGTGACAGCTCCTTCTACATCTAATTAGTTCCACTTCTGAGCTCTCCAACAACTGACTGGCTTCTCTGATCAGCACTTCTCCCAGGGTTTGGAGAAAAGGTACATAAAGCGTGTTCTAGGATGCAAAGTTTTATAAAACATGCATGTAATAACAAATATTAAGTATTTAATAGTAGTTTACCACATCAACAAAGAGATTAACGCTATATTCTACTACAAAGGAAATTTGCAAACTGGCTTTTGTTTCCTCATTGATAGTTTTGGATATCATGATAGCATTAAATACTACTGCTTTTGTGATTTCAGTCTACTAAAAACCACAGAACTAATCCTCTTTGTAACCAAATAATTTATTAAAGTTTATTCATTGTCTTGAAACTGACATAAATATATATGTAAACACTATATTCCATTCACATTTATGGAAACACCCAGTGCATTTTAGAAGACCAATAACTGTCTTTTCTATATGTTTTCAGCACTCATGGGCTGTATGTCCAGCCCCTTCAGAAAGAACTTTCAGAATAAGTTAAAACCTAAAAGTGTCTCCAAGATGCTGAAGACCCGTGAATCAAATTCACTCTGCAGGCACTTTCTCCAAGGCATACAGAAGAAGGCCTAAAGCTCTGAATGGTTACGTCTACCTTTGCAAGTAATTAGCTATATTAGGAGTGGATCAGTAGACCAGAGAAGCTAATGTTGAGGCCCCTACCTCTGTATTGTAGGCAGCTGGGGCTTTTATTTCAGACTAGACTTAGTCTGTTCCCTTAAACAAAATGTCCCCATACATGTTGCTCAAAGCTGTCTTGGAGGTTGGTTTGGATTCCTGTGTCTTCATTAGGTGCTTTTACTTTGTGCACAGCTCACGCAGAACATGCAGGAAGCTTTCTCTGAAATTAATCTAGTTTGTGAGTGCCAAAATTGGTCTGTGAACCATCTAGGGGGCAGAAAATGGAGGAGATTGAGTAAAGTGCATCACAATCCTACTATTGTGCCAAACCAAAATGGTAAGTTGGGTGTAACCAGAGATGTTTCTGTTCTTCCGGCACAGTAAAGCTTTACTCTGTATGAGCAGAGCTGCTCTGCGCTCTGGAGATGCAACCCCACAGAAGACCATCCTAAGGTGGTATAGGAACTAGGAACCACCTCAGAACTATGCTTTCCCAGTGCAACGTTTGAAAAAACACTCAGAAAACTGTATTGAGACAAAGCATTACCCTGCAGGAACTATCTCTCTGGGAAGAAGGTGTGGGGAGAAAACCAGTGACAAATTATATCATGTAACTTAAGTCATTACTGCAGGAAGTGTAGACCTTCGTGATTAGAGGCATATCTAAATACTGAACTGAAATCCAATGTACAAAACAGCGCTGGATGTTAAAATTTAGTTGCTCTTAATGGGGGGAACGAATCACTCTTATCAGTAACAAAAAGATAACGCCAACAGCAAATACTGCAGTTCTCAGCCAAACATGGTTCAGATCTGAAGTTTAGACAATACTGATGGTCACCAAAACTTAATTTAACCAAAACAAAATCTTCAAAAGATCAAAAACTATCAGCATTTAATGATTTGACCAAAACAGTAATACCTTACATAGATGACAACTGGTACTTCTGCAAGCTATTTTAAAGGAGATTATTGCTGCTGTAAACTGTAGTCAAGAGTTGATAATAGTGATATTGATTTTTTTTTTTCTTCCCCCCGCCCCCCCTCAGCTATTGGTTCTACCACAAGCAAGCAATAGCACTATGAGGGGAAAAAATTATAAAATCAATAATTCCCTGGTAGTTAGCAACATATTTTCTGTAAGTCTTTGAGCAGGATGTGCTGTGATAGGCTTATAATAAATATAGAACTGTAGTAGATTTTCAAAGAATTAGATATCAGCTCTCCATTTTCCATCTTGATTTTTTACTAGTCTCAAAAAGATCAACTGCTTCTCTTGATCTATAAATTCTATACAGGAAAATATTATAGTATCCCCTAATAGCTTGAGCAAACATCTGAAAGCTATCTTTGACTCCTGGAAGTTTGGTTTGATGTTGCTAGGCTCTCTGTAGCCTATACACTAGAAAGAATTTCTACTATATTACTACTCTATGCAAAAGTAGCCCTTTGCTGTACTGATGCAGCTCCAGTTTAGTAGCCTTTACGCAGAGCAGTGCTGATTTAATGCCAGGTGTGCACTAAAACTGTGCAGAGCTGTCCCTTTGGCTTTTAAATCTGACTCTGAGGTGTTTCAGGTGATTTGGGTGGAAAGGAAAAAAAAACCTGAATGAAAATAGGAAGCAAAGGAATCATACAAACAAAGGCTAAGAGGAAAACCCTAATTTCAGGAAGTTCTCCTTCAAATAAGAGCAGATGGGGGACCCATCTGGCCAGGCAGAAATGTGCCAGGCTGTGCATACTGAGAACAAGTCCGTGCTCCAAGATCCACCTCCAGCCATGAGCAGTTTTGATACTAGGCTGGTTAATCCAGTAATTAATTAGAAGGGATGTGTTTCAAGAGAGAGACTTGAAAGAAGAATTAAGATGGGAAGAAGGTGGTGGATACACTGGCTGCAACACAGTCAGGACAATCTCTGTATGTGGTGATTTGTGCCATGAGCAGAAGCATCGGTCCTTTGGTCTTACTCATGAGCCTCTCATGGGAGCTTCAGGTAGAAAAAGTAGTTTCGACAGGAAATGTCTGAAAATGGATAGCTCATATTTTGCACAGAGAAAACTTCTAATCCGCAAACTGCAAATAAAGGCACTACATCTGAAGATTAAAACTTGTGTTCTTGCCAGGTTTTGCCCCCATCTGTCAAATGACTAGGCTAAAGTAAACTTGAAATAGATTTTCATTTATTTTTCATCTTCGCTGTAATCCAAAGACTGCCCTGTTAAAAGCCTTTCGTAAATCATTTGGTCAGTTTTTCTCAACAAAACAGTCCTTAAGTAATGCTGTATATCAGGCTCTTTTTTGACATTTTCATTTTTTCATCTTGACATCTTATCTTAAAAATAATACAGTGTTTGTCCTATTATCTTTTTTCAAACTGTGAGGAGTGGGGAAGAAGGCATCAACTCTCTCTCCATCATAGCAATTGGAGTATGTGAATCAAAGATGCACATGTTAGTCTGTGGTTTTCTCTCCAAGTTTTTCTTTCAATCTTACTGCCTGTTGTTAAGAAAACAGGTGTGGCGAGAAACTCAGATTGCTATGTCAAACCTGGCTGCTAGAAATCACGTTGCCTTTTCTCTAAGGTGCATATTCTCTATTGATTTCCTTCCCAAATCCAACAGGGATTTAACTCTAATCTGACTGACATGAAAAAGTGTCTCTGCTACTATCCACCACATCATTCGTGTTTGGCCTTTATAGGCCAAGAAAAAGCCAATGAGGTGATTCTATAGATGAAAGAAGTGAAAAAATACACTTCACCACTAGAGCAGATAAACTCATTTTTCTCGCTAGCACTGTGAGTAAAAGCTAGCTTGTTCGTAGAGGTGCATGCAGTTATTTCTTTAATTAGAGTGGCAGAAGTTTTTCTTTTTCTTAGTTGTCCATGCTTTCCTATGATACAGTGTAGTCTTCTGTACAAATGCATTTTAATAGTCAATTATAATTGACTATTAGAGGAATTAGGTGATTTATCAGAAGTAAAAATTCAGTGCTAAAGCAATATGTGCCTCTATGCAGCGAGATGTAAAGCTAGCATGGGTCGGTATGGCAGTGTGCTGTGCTGGCACGTCCACGTGTCGCTGGTACGGCGTGACTCTACAAATGTAGTCGCTGAGGCATTCTTCACCACAACATTAAAGACAATGTCAATGCAAGTAATGTGTCAACTAGTATTCAGCAGAACCATGTATTTGGTTGCTGTAGACTAATACAATGCTTTTCTCTTCAGTGAATAGTCGATCATTAGTGCTGGTGATCCAGCCCCAATATACTTACAGATGAACCTGACAAATCCTGTACAATTACATTGAACCTCAACCACCTTCTTTTTCTTTGTTTCATCTATATGGCAGGTAGCTTATTATCTGCAGTGCAGTACTAGTCTTACATCTGTTTGAGTCTGCCGTGCTCTGTTCTGTGATCCCAAGGGCTGCTTTAAGAGTTCAACTCTACTAGAAGCAGTCAAATTCCTGAACCCTATGGTAGCCAGGAATCAACCTTATCATATTTTCCTGCAATTTGCATGTGCAGCTGTGTTACAATTTTATTTAAGTTTTTTTGGGGGACCTCATGGTGGTACGTTTTGTTGCAGCCAACTTTGTATTCTAAACCACTTCTCCTCCTGGTGCTGTTGTAGGGAACTAATCTGTTCTCTACTAACTAGGGGCTAATGTGTCTTGGATACACAAAAGCTTGTGGGCTTTCTTGCCCTATGTGACAGTTTACCAAAGCTGACGTCCTGAAGAAGAAAAAAAGCTCCCTGTTGCAATAAGCTGGTGGAAATATTTGGTAGGCTTGTGAAAGCAGTGCTTCTAGCAGGCACGCAGAAGCACTTTCTCCCAGAGAATGAGTGTGGTGGTTTCAGTGCTAGAGGGCATGAATAATTCAAGGAAGGAGGATGGTGTCTGTGATGAGGAGAGCCATGTGAAGGGACATGTGAGGGAGGTAGGGCCTTTCTTCTGAGCTTGGTTTCAGTCTGGTGGTGCCTGGACAGGATCAGACCCATTGGTCCATAGGGAAGTTTTCTTTCTATCACCACCAAATGCCTGGCTGTGGCTGTGCCCACCCTGCCCTGTGCCCGGGGACCTTTTCCCCCTGCGTGAGTATTCTGGTTCCTGAAGGAAGGAGCACCCTTCCCTCCCTGCCCTGGCCACTCTCTTTTTAAAGAAGTGACATGCAAAATTAGATAACATCTGTGTTATAGAGAAAAAAGCTGGAGGACAAAGAGGCCAGGACCACTTGGTGGATGTAGCTACAAGACTAGCTGTACCAAATAGTGCTTATCAAGGCAAATCTGGCAGAGACCAGAATGGGTGTCTCTGGTGGTAATCTGATAAATTGTTAGGAATTCCTTCTAATACAGTCGTCACCACTGAACTAAACCGACAGCTGCAAGCAAAGACAGAAAAACTTGTATGAAACTTAGGTGGATCAAGGAACAGGACCAAATCCTCTTACACTGAAGGAGGACACCTGACTTGTCTTTGTGCAGTTGGATTTTTTGTACAACCGTTCAGAAATAAATGCAGTTATGGCATCTATGGGTGAGGACCTTCAGTGCTCACAAAGTTTTCATATCTAAACAGACAGGAAGGGAGGAAGTGTGAATTCCCAAAAAAGGTTTCACACAACGCCTTTTCTCTGTCAGTAAAGTGAAATATAACTGCCATGCTAAAAGGTTTTGCAGCAGCAATTTGCTTTGAATTGCAAGCACAAGATAAATGTGCTCTACAGGTCTCGATTCCTCAGCTGTGAAGGTGGTAAAAAGGAGAATGTTCTCCAGTCCAGAACAAAAAGATATTTAGAAAGATCTTGTTTCAAAGCTTCTGAAACATCTTTACACAAGTGGAGATACTCTACATTCCCTGTCTTGTTTGCATAATGTACTGCCCACTCACTTTCCAGCTGTACAAGTACCACTTTCTTGATCACCAAATTTTCTGATGCCATTAGGACTGCTGTCATGCATCTCAACTCTTATAAAACAGTTCAATGTTGCTAGACTTTTCCTTCCACGAGGAACTGTATTTCTTGCAGGGCTTTTTTTTTTTTTTTTCTTTTTCCCCCCAAATGTGCCTTTCCTAAATAGGATCCCACCACACGTTGTCTAGATAAATGTTTTTGCAATATAGCATCATCAAAGTCAAGGAGAATGCAGCCTTTGACCTCAATGGAGGAAGCCTCAATGGAGGAAGTCTCAGCCATAAAATAGGAACTATATCACTGATATACCAACCTGGAAATAACATATGATTCAGAGTTGAGTATCAGAACCCAGAGAAAACGCTTCTCATTTAAAAAGTAATAAAAAGTTGAAGTACATAGAAATATTTGAAATGCTGCATGAGAAGGAATTATTTTAAGAGTACTTCTGGCTTATATTATCCAGAGCATCTCAATGGAATAGCTTTGTATTAATATCTCATCTATTATGTATATTGCAATATGCCTAACACAATTGCTGAAGTAATTAGATGCTGCTAATTTTTCTCTTTCTTTTTCTTCCCTTTTCTGAGGAGGTAAAGAGATTAGGAGAGTAGTTTAGAGCAAAGTATACATTATACTACAGGCTTCCCACAGATTAGACGCATCAGCCATTATGTTTCTCATTTTTCTACTTCTACCTAAAAATCTATGCTCTTCTTGAGCTCTTCCTCTCTTCTGTCTCCATTTTGATGCCCACTGACTGCACTGTATCATAGCATCATTGCATTCTTTATTTTGATTATTTAATATTTCACTAGAATTCCATTGTTCAACTTACTTTAATATAGTCCTATTTTAAAGGTACAAAATAAGGAAGCTAGGGAATGAAGAAGTAGCTGAATATTGAAGTTTTAGTCTGAAAGTTCTGAATTAATCTGGATTAAAGAGTCCTGACTTATCCTGTCTATAATACACTGATCAAGTTTTGAGATGCCTTTTTGTCTGACAGATACTGCATAAAGCTTGATCATTGATAATTATTTTAAACCTTTGGTAAGTGTTTGAAAAGTCACTGGGAAAAATGCAGAGGATTTAGAATTAAATCTGTGAGACTTCAGCTGTTTTAGATTTTTTTTGCACTGTGCCTCCATAAGAGATTCCCTCTGTTAAGTCATTGCTAAAAGCAATCATGTACTACTTAACAGAGGTGCTATTTTCTACTTCATGTGTCTCCCTATGAATTGTGCAAGAGGCATTAGAGAGCCCTGCCTTCCACCAAACACATAAAAAGGCATAGCAGAAAAAGCTTTACAGATTTATTACATTCTCTATGCATTGCCTTTCTGGGAGGGAGGGAAGGAGGGAGGGAGAAAATTGGCAGTGGGTCATGCTGCAGAGCAGAGTCTGCAAGGACACGGGAAAATCTTTGCTAACCCCCAAAGATTTTGAATAGCTCCGTACAGCAGTCCTCATTATGATGAAGATGTTTTTCAGGCATTACTTACAGGTAATGTTAGAGAAACATGCCACAATGTCTGATTGCTTTTCCTCCCCTCGGCCCTTACGTCCTTAATTTCCAGATCGAGGGAAGGAGGGCAAGGAGTGAAGCCCAGGGATGCTGTGGGAGGAGGCAGGCCACAAACATCCTTCCAGATGGCAATTCCCAACGCACCTCCCACCACCAACCGTGGGCTTCCTATGGCACGATGACAATCCCATTGGGAAGAGGTGTGACTTTTCACCTACAGCAGGCAGCCTTGTTCCCCTGCTGAGGAGCTTACTTCCAGAGGAGTCCTATGGCACCAGCAGCCCCACTGCAGCTGGGCAGGGAGTGATCAAAAGTACGCTGATATGAAAAAAAAATGCTTTTTGTCATTTGCTGCTGGGTAGGTGACATTAAGCCCTTCCACATTTTCTAGTGCTTGATCCATGTACAGGATCTCTATGAACAGCAGTCTATGTTTAGGCAACTGGATCAATCCACGTGTCTGTCATTCCTCAAATCTTGCGTGCCATGAGGACCACAGCAGCTGAGGAAGCGTTAGTGCAGTGGCAAAAAGCATATTTCCAATAGAAAGTTTCTGTGTTATTTTCCCATGTGCAAACAGCAAGTCACATGGTGTTGATGTAGACTAATTTTAGCTTGCTTGGAGGAAAAAAGCAAAATAAACAAAGAAACTATAAGGGGATATAGAGTCTCATTGAGAAAGTCGTGTATATCATGTTTTGAAGGATCCTCCATCTTCAATTGTCATCTTCAGCATCGCTCTCTTCAATTTCAAACAAAATTGAATCTTAACAGCTGCTGGGATGTGTACGTGATGCACTGTGGGTTGTTCTTCCACATGCGACTGCAGCTTTATGGATTTCTCTGTTGGGCCTGGCCCTCTGAAGAGCAGGCATAACTGGGGGACTGCTCTGCTGAAATGCTGTGCTCTGCTTCAAGATTGTTTTCATTTGGGGCAAAAATTCAACCGCTGACATTATTAGGCTGAACAACATAAGGCCTAAGTACTAATCTGAGGTTTCTTAGTCAGTTCTTGACTTCTCAGACCTTCACTGTTTTGCCATCTGCTATAATTGAAAATTGCCTTCTGCAACCAAAGGGAAAATCTAATTTCTCAGCAAGCCATATGGGGTTATTAAGATCATTAAACCCTGGTATGCCATAATGCCTGGGCCAAAAGGACCACAGGGCATGTAAATATTGTGTGATTCATTTTATAGCTTCAGACTGCAAGTTAGGAATTATTTTGATGCCTATCTTATGATGAAAAGTGGTGGTCAAGTAGGTTACTGCAGATGGTGCTTGGTGAAGTCAATCCATGGCACGTTTGTTCAGAGCTGTGACAGATGAGAAGTGGTTTTAATAGTGTTTGATTGCAAAGGGTAAATCTTTTGTATCAGCCTGACAAATGATCAGAACCCAGCCAGTGTCCTCAATTGTGCCAGTGATGCTAAAGGCAGCCTTAAATTTTGATATTAAGAAATCGGAGAATACTATTTCCACTTTTCAGGAGGACCCAGACTTGGCTTCTCATACAGGATCTAAAGCTGATGATATAAATTGTACTCCCTTTCCTTTCTTAAGAATGGGAAAGCTATTACCCTGAAGATGCCTGTTCTTGAACACTTTAAAACCGAGCTGCTGGAATTTTTCTCTATTTTCTCTAGTTGTGATATTTCATAAGATTTCTTCCTAGCAAAACCCACTTCTATATATTTGATACAACTATGTGTGGGTATATTAAAGCTGATTTTGGTTAATAAGGCTTCAGAAATGAATGCAGGAGCTGTGAAATTTACATGAAATTAAAGAAAGAATAGTTCAGTAAATGCAAATAAATGCAGAAACAAATATTTTAATTTGGATTCATGATTAATGCCAAAGGATTACCAGCAAACCATTACAATGTGGTGATGACATAAAAGCTCAATAGGAATAAAAATTCTATATACACTAACTGATGGTAGTAAGCTCTTTTTAGTAGAAGAGCTCGGAGTAATTTATTTGTTCTTTTTGAAAAATATAGCTATTTATTATATTTCATGTTTTGTCTTTGTTAATTATGCCTCAATATTTTTTTTATTTGTATACTATTGTATCAGTTCCTGCATTTTACAATGTGACAACCATGGTCAGTAAATTTATTCTCATTCTGCAAGTTATTAAATGAATTATATTCAAAATAGGCATTACTGATTGCCACTTTTCTTTGTGCTATGTAACTAAAGGAGTTACGAACATATTGTTATAATTGTATGTGAAAGAAGAGTGAAGATTTTTTCCCTACTTCAGTTTTCCAGTGATCTCAATCTAATTGCATTTATTTTCTCTTTAGGTCGTAGGTTTCTGTAGGTCATGGTTTCTGTTTTAAGGCAATTGAAACCAAAGCATGTCTGAATAGGCTTTAGTTTCTGTAGCACTGGGGTCAATACATCTTACTATTTTGAAATCAAGATAATTTGAAGGAGGTGAAGAAAAGTATTTCCTGTTCTATTATATTTATACTGTCCAAATAGCTTCCTTATTTTAGTGTTCTTGGAAATCACACTTAGAATAAGAGAGTGATCATTATCTTTTTTCCAAAAGTTGGGAGTCCAGTCAAACTTTATATGTTTTTTTTCTTTTCTAACATGGTCTTTGAGAAGCCATGAAAAAACGCGGTTGGTTTTTAGTTTGCACGAGGAGTGCAGTTGTTGTTGTTGTTTGTTTATTTATTTTTATTTTTAACGGGAATCTCACAGTCTTCCCCACTTCCTATGCTTTGGCTCACCTAACAGAATACTCCACCTGAAAGGAATACAGTTTGTGTGCCCGCTAGATGCGCCCTGGGAGGGCACCTACTGTTCTCTAACCACTCACGGGCATTCAGGCCCCCCACCCAGATGGTACTTGGAACTAGTCTGAAGAATGCACCCCCGCAATGTGGATAGGCTCCAGGTAAGCATAGCCTTACAGACAAAAAGTGCTTGGGAAAGGCATGGGGATGAGTGGGGATGGGAGACGAAGACCTTGTCATTAAGTCAGAATTCCCGGACTTCCCATGACTTTGCATGTAGCTAAATGAACTTGCTGCCATGATGTCATCGCATTTCTATACCAATGCATTATTCTTCACCACTGTCTCCTGTGCATTGCATTAGGCACAAGCGTGTGCCTCCTTTTTTGTTGTAACTACTCTTTTGTAGTTACATTCATTTGAGATGATTGTATGAAAAAATCTTCACCCTGCACTAATTGCAGTGTCCATCCTAATACATTTCATGCAAGGGGAAAAAATGAAGAGAGACCTCAGTAATGAAGTGTTGCTGGCAGGACATGCACGCGCTTAACAGAAACTATCGTTATGCCTGAATGCTAATTAAAGGCAGCACAAACCCAGCAAAATCCTAACTCATCTGAAACTAATGGGAATTTCATCTCCACCATGTGCAAGTTTTGTTTCTGGCTTCTTTATGCATTGCTGGTGGTGCTGGTCTTTGATGTGGATCACAAGTGAGCCCATGAGGAATTATGTAATGAAAATAATGTGAAGCCATCCCTGACCTAATCTGGCTTGAAAAAGATCAAGAGCTCATAATATCATTACCGTCATATAAGGCTGAGCATGTTTATATTTGTCTAGCTTCAATCTTAAGGGTGTCCTGAACTATGTACGTGACTCACCTGCATATCCTTACCTATTGTATTATCCAAGCAGTAAATGTTTACATGGCTGTTGTGGCTTAATGTCTCAAATTTTGAGAATTAGTCCAATCTAAACATCAGTGCCACGGGTAAGTTGTGTTTTATTGATTCCTCTTTTCTCATTATAAGACTGATTCTTCCTGCACAGGATTTTTTCATAGTCTTTGTTTAATTTTTGATTTCAGTCTTAGCAGTGTATCTAATCAATATTTATTTTTACCTGTGTGAATGATTCAGAGCATCATCAGGCTTCCTCAGTTTTAAGTAGCAGGTTACAAGCTTTGTCTCAATAAAACTGGCGATACTGGAAATATCTTCTGGAGATGACTCAAAGGGATTGTCTATAGCAGCACCTTTACTGCAAAGCTGTACAAGAAACAAAAATGTTATTTACTAATGTTATAATACCTTTTGTTAGGTAGAAATGCTTTTTGTAATTGATAAATGGGGAAAACTGACTTCTAAGTAAAATATACCCTGACTTTAACTAGAGTTAGCACTACAAAAATCAGTGCAAATACATGTGAACATAATATAAAATGCAGTGTCATCTTCCGGGAAGGGATAGTCAAGAGAGCAGATACTAAGCTAAAAACTAAAAAGCACTGTTAGGAAAGAAACTGTATTTTTCTCCATTTTCAAAAATAAAGGCTCAACTTCAGGCTCCCAAAATCCATGGCTGTCCTGAGATTGAGGTCGAAGGAGGAGTTTCAGACAGCTATTTACTTATTTCAGTAAGCCAGTGGTGAGCTCTGCCTTAGGCTCTGCTGCCTTTGTCCCACGGGTAGAACAGCAGGGAGTGATACAAGGCAAGGAAACCAGAAACTCTCCCCCTCATTTAATGGGGGGGTCTTGTCCTTCCAGAAAACTGCTATAGAAAGTAAAAAGGATGAGATCAACAATCTTTCCCATCTTGTTGAGCCGTATAGAATTTAGCAGAGAGAAACATCATATTTTCTGTTTAAAAAAATACTCTTTTCCTGATAGATAAATCACCCGGTGTTCATCACAGCCAGTGACTTTCTCATTAAATAACGTTCTGTTTCATAATGTGCATCATTAGAATTAGATAACCCACAACTCCTTGAAGTTTCAGAGAGTCCTCAGCACTGACAGAGCTACGATACTGGGCAGGACCACCTTTGGTGCTCAAATCTTTGTTTCGTTAATCTGCAGGCAACCTGATTTTGTAATGCCAAAAAGTAGTAAAAATTAGCTTTTAGCTCTTAAGAAAATTCAACTGTAAGCAATTAGATACAACTGTAAACAAATAGATTAGGTCTAAGAGCCTTGTCTTTAAGGACAATAACCATACAGTGCTACTAATGAAAATGCAATTGAATGTCCTTTGCTTGGATAAACATCCCTAACAGGATTGTTTAGCGTGTAATGGTTTCATCTGACTAAGTGACTTCACCGCGAATCAGCTTTAAAAGTAGATTTCTAATGAAGATTAACAAATTAATATTTATCTAGGCTGTGTGCTTAAACTCTTGGATCACACTGAGACCAGTGCTGAGGACCCCTACGGCACTAATACGCAACTGCAGCCTAATGTAGGTGAACGCAGCCTCGGCTTTAAATGGGGTGTAACCAAGGGACTCTCACTTGAGTCCAGTTTCGCCAGTCAGCAAAGCTTTAAAATGGAAGGAGGAGGATCTGGCCTGTTTGTCTAGCTCCTCATCACTAATGAGTTTAGTTATAATAATCAGTTCCTTGTGCCTACGTAGGTAAAATCCAGTGGTTGATCTTTAGGAGGTGCAATGTCAACTCAGCGGTTTGAGATCTCTTTAGAAGATTAAATCTGTCAAGAAAAAAAGCTCTTCCATATATACATCTTTCTTCCCGTGTGTGATCCTTAAAAGCAAGAAGGATTATAGACCCACATCCACATTAGCACCTACAAAGCTAACCCCATCTTTAAGATTCTTGTCCATTGGTTAGAGATCAGCTCAATTCTTTACAGGCAGCAAGGGTCATTCAAGGAAGTGTCCCCCTAGTTTAGGTGTGATAAATATTTTTTCTTTCACATCCCTTCTCTGCTGAGCAAAGTTACACAGTGTATATAATAACACCCATACATTTAGGATTTTCTATCATCTTGTTATCAGTAGAAGTTATAAATCAGAGAATTCATCACTTTTAACTTTGCTCATGGTACCGTATATATCTTCTGAAGTGTCTCTATGGATAAGACATGCTATATGTAGCTAAAAGACCCAGAGAATTATGTTCACATCAGTGAACATAAAAGTATCATCAAGTTTTTCTGTAATAACACTTTTCAGCTGAATTGGCCATGCTGTGACCTCTGTTAAATTTATGGGAATGAGAGATTTGAGGCTACTCCCTGGACTTTCAAGTTCTTGAATGATTGTGAGAAGAGAAGAATCATTTAGGGATCCCTTTGGTATAAAGTGCCACAATTCAGAGTTTCCTCGAGTCTTACTACTGATATGAAGAGTTATGTTTAGACCTGCATAACCCCTCAGTTATCTTTGACAAAAACCAAGACATGAGTCTCTGTAAACCATACCTGAACAGATAAGGATTCAGAAAATATGTTTAAATACAGTGAAGATTGGGTTCTGCCAGGTCTTCTCTAAGACATCTCAGAGTAAGAGTTCAAAGAAACAAATAATAACTCAATCTTTAATCTCGCAAAATCAGAGTAATATTTTAAAGGGATGTGCCTGTGTTTAGGACCATCTAGGTTGTACACTTTTTACATCCCAAACTCCCTCCTGATTTTTGTGAGCATTTCTGCAGTGGATCAATGTGCTTGAGATAGACCTCTCCACACTAGTTTCATACAAACAACAGCAACATGCACCAAAAGTAAGATTCAACTTAATTTCACAGAAATGACTCCTTCTGTGCTAAGCAGAAAAGTTATGAATATGCAAAATAGCCCTAGTATCTGGTATTAGTGAGATGCACAATTAAATGTACTCACTGGTATAACGGACTTTTTTGGTAGCAATATAGACACCACTGGAAAAGGTTTCTGTTGGGTGAACCATCACAGCACAGCCTGAAAAGCACATCACCCTTTTCCAAGCTCTGATGGAGGTAATACCTTTTGTGTGTGTTTCATCACCCTTTACTGTACTTTGCTGGCCTTTCTGATAAAAGGACTTGGCTATGCAGCAGGAGAAGGACTGTTTCCTTGCATTGTTCTGCCACTGAATATTGAGTCTGACTGAGCGTTTTTGGGGGGTGAGGCAAAGACAGTGCTAGAAAGCAGCTGAGAAAGCTCATTTGGGGAAGTTCCCAGGGGAGGAGTCAGGCAGGAAGGAGACAGTGAGCTGGGATTTCGCAGCACAGGTGGGGATGTGGAGAAGAGTTGTAGAAAGACTCACATCTGAGTTTCAAAGGGGAAGAGAAAAAGGAAGATTTCCTGGGGATCCAAAGGAGCCTCTGTAGCTACAGATTGCTGTAACTTTGGGAAACCCTGCTGGACTGAGAGCAAGGGAAGAAGAAAGGCTGTGCCATGCACAGACATAATAAGTAGGGAGGAGATTTGTTTGCAATTTTCATGTTTCACCTAGCAGAACTGAGTTTTCTTTATCTTGCTGTAGTCTGCAGTCCAATAACACTACTTTTGGAGATCAAAAGGGCTGTTGATGTTTCTGGAGTGCTTTAAGTAAAAGGTAAAAGCAGCTCCATCTCACTCCTCTCGGGAGTGGCCTCAAGGCCTTAAGGTCTTGTCACAAGGACATTCAAATATAGATGTGGGTTTGGAGAGGCAGTTACGTTTTGTACTGTTGAGGGTTTCTTTTCCTGGAGCGATGTTACAGAATTTTATTTTAATTCCAAACTGGGACATTTGGGGGTACATTTTACCTAAGACTTTGGTGAGATTTTGGTCTGCAGAAATCTTGCCAATATCTTAAAGGTTATAGAGGCTATAAAATTGAAGCAAACAACTTAAACATTTGAAGCTTTACAGCCAATCTGGGGTTAAAAACCTGCAACATACCATTTTATGTCCTTTACCATAGCTAGCAAATCTAACAGTATTTTTCACTTTCAGACTTAGTCTACCTGAGAGTACCCCTGTCAGTAGATAGGAATATTTTTCCAGAAATAATATTTAATTAAAAATATCCTGTCAAAGGATATTTGTATTTTCATTGTGTCCCTCGTTACAACTGGAGGCCATCGTGCATGTTTTGTGTACGTGCATCCCTTAGACTGCTGAGTTATCCCACTCAGAGTTACCAAGTATATAAATGAAATGTAAGGAATGAAAGCGTTACCTGCAATTTTTGTATTAATGGTAAACTGACACTAATTATGTCAGACTTTCACTGATAAAGGAGGTTTCTCTTGCGTTGTGTAGGACCCTATAAATATATTGCTGAAACCACAGTCGTATAAATGCTTGTGATAAAGTACTTTGTCAGAGGTCACAGAACAAGTCTATGACACTGTGAACTTAGCGTAGATCTTGTTGTGGTATTAAGGCTTTAATTTTGGCAGTAGCAAGCAAGGAAATTTTATGAGTAAAGACCTCCCAGGCATTAGCTAATAAGAAAGAGAGGAAAAGATCCCCCAAACCCACCATGGCTTTGGTAAAAGACCAGTTGAAATGCTGATCATTAACGTAGCTTCCTAGTTAGCATGTGTGTAATCTGGAAGAATAAAATTAGAGCTCTGGTGATCTGTACGTTGGCATGTTGGAAGTGTTTTCACTGAAAACGAGGTGAAAGGTTCAGGTGTAAGAAACTGGCAATGGTAACAGTTTACTAATCGCTACTATTGGTTTGATGTATGTTAAATTCAGGAATACGGTTTGCCTTAAAGAAGCAGATGCCCAATAGATATCCATCTACGTGTGTGGAAATAGATACATATTTGATAGCAAATTTAGCTTGGGAAAACAAGTAAATTTGGTCAAATGATGTGTGACAATGAGATTCTTTGGCAACTTCCATGGGATCACTCATGCTTTCCTCTGCCAGACTGAAAGGGTTAAGAGTTGGAATACAGCAATAACCTGCTAGCCTTGCTGGAGCTGATGGCTTTGCTTTTTCTTTCCCTTACAACCCCCTGCCTATGCAAAGCCTTCGGTAGGAATGGAAAAAACACACACTCACGGTGTTCTGTAATCCAGATCTGAACTAGAAAGAAAGTGGAAAAGAAATAGTAACTGCAGTAGTAGTAGTACGATTAAGTTTTGAAATATGAGTTGGTTAGGAATCTGATGGACTAGCAGGAGAATCCAGTCTCTTTTTTTTTTCCCTTTTTTTTTTTTTTTTTTTGTTTGTTTGTTTAATCATGCCTCCCTGTTTTAAAGATAACTTTGTGGTTTTCCCTGGAGTGATTTTTAGAGTGGCTAATCAGAGGGACAAACATGAAAAGGCAAGAAATATTTAATTAGTGCCTTTTCTTCTGACTAGCCAACAGTCCTAACCAGATGCCTTCACTTCAGAGCCATCCAAGTAATCAGCCTGGTAACGTCACTGCATTGCACATCAGGCACCTGGCAAGATGAACACTAACTGCATCCCAGAAAATGTCTGCTAAGGAAGGTTACTTCTGAAAATAACTTTCAAAACCTGATAGCAAGCCTCACACAGGGCTGAAAACAAACTGCTTTTTGTATGTTGCACTGTAATCCAGTCCTTACAACTATTAGGCACTATCAAAAATACCACAGGAAACCAGCATAACAAAGAACCAGTTAATGGCGGTTTTGTCTCAGTGGAGAGAGAAAAAAAAAAGCCAGTATGGAGAATAAAAAGAGAGAGGATTTTCTCTCAATGATATGATTTCATGCAGCATAACTTTCCAGCTTCTATTCAAAGTCATACTGACACCTTGGTATGCAATTTCAGTCAGCAGAGAGGATGGTATATAACCCCCCTGTCTTTATTGTTAATGAGATTTGTGTAAATAACTTGCTAGAAAACATATTGAAAATATATAATTCACTGCTAAATATGAATGCAGATGTCAGGTAAGAAGAACTAAATTTACTAGGCTTCCTGCAACGTGCTCTGCAATGGATAATTCAAATAATATGTACATATGGTATTTTTGGCATATTAGCAGCTCTATGCAGAGTTAGCACTGGATTCTGTAATAGTAATGTGTGTGCAGGACACATTTGCTATCTTGGGCGTATTGTTGGTTACACGTTTGGCTGAGAGCCAAATATACCTCAGATATGCTAAGTTATGAGAAGCGATCTGTGTTTCTATTCAGAAAACCACCGTTTGCCAGAAAAGCATGGATCTGGTGAGTATTGACTTCACCAGATGAACTTAACAGGCTGCCTGTCCTCACTGTGGGGTCTGGTGGGGTGGGATTCAGCCTGCTCTCCCCACATTTCCATTGGTTTTGTCTTAAGCCCTGTCTATGTCTAGGCTTAAATTCCTTCTTTGGCTACAACCAGCCTTTCTGCAGGAACCAGAGGTACATGGAAGGGATTTGGTGACCAGGTGGGGCAGAATGTTAGAGAAGTTCAAACCTAAATTTTATGCTCCCCAAAGGCTGACAGGTTTTGCATATCTGTCACTGTTTTGGCCTTTTTTGGAGACAAGCTCTCTGCAAAAATGAGATTTCAAGTGCCCACCAAATTCAGAGGATATAACATTTTAGTTTGTGCTTATTTCTAGGTGGATGCTGCTTTATAAAAATAAACTTGACGTGAATCTTTCCCTCCCACAGAACCTAACGATGTTCCCTGCCGCACTCCTAAGCCTAAGTCATTCCTGTTTATTGGCCCAACATCAGATAAAGGCTTTACCTCCCCCCAGTGCAAACTTAGGGGTCTTTCTCATATTGTAAATAATTTGCTTTAGAAGCATTAAATCAGGAACAAAGGTTTTAGGAAAATACCATCCGTTTGACTTCAGCTTAATCTGTGTACTGTGCTATAAATCTGTGCCTCTCATTACCAATTGCTATTTTATGGAGTGTTCCCTTTATCGGTAATGCCAGGGTGAGAGTAGTAGTCACAGAAGCAAAAAAAAACCAAACCAAAACAAACCCAACCCCAAAGCTCTCTAATGAAACATATATTGTGGAATCAATATACTACAATAGTTTCTGAGGAACTTTATACTCTGTACAACATACTGAAATCTCCTTTATAGATTGCCTTTGTACTACAAAATTTGTCAGTCCTCCACTATCAGTCCATCCAAGATCAAACCAAACCAAGGATGGTGTAAATATTCCATGTGAAAACCAAACAATCATACAAAAGTCAAAACTGATACCAGTACCTCCTCTTGATAGGATTGTAGTTCAAAATGCCTATTGGACTTTGAAGCAGGAGCATCAGTCTGTTGATAGTGTTCACAGGAGGAGCTGGCCAAAATGAATGTTTTTTTGGAGGCAACTGTCAGCTGGTGTGATGTGACTATATTGTAGCAAGATTTTGAGAGCTGTCATGATTGCTTAGAAAAAGCAATATAATTTCAGGCCAACTAATTTAATCCCTTTGATGCCAAGAGATTTGCTACTGCTAAGTCCAAACACAGAGATATCTCACCAGCACTTTTATTAAGGCAAACTATGTGAAAGGTTCGCTCCATTTTGATGGACAGAATTATTAGGGAAAAGCAATAATTTGCTGAAGCCTTATTTTCATGCCATTTCTGGATGACATTAAAGTTAGCTGCAGGGCCAGCTCTCCCCTCTCTCCCCACCTCAGGATGGTGTGGATTTGGTAAACTCCACCAAGAATCCTCTCAACAGTATTGTCAGCGTTAGAAACGCAGCACGTATCCATGACTCAGAAATAAACAGAAATAAAGCTCTTCCCTAAAGTAACCTAACCAGAATTCACTCCCCCCTGCTTTTTATTGTTTGGTTCACCTCTGTAAAGCTTTTCAGCATTTATATTCATTTTACACTGTCAAAAGCTGAACAGGAGTAAGATAACAAATGGTTCTGGTAGCAGCTGTCACCACCTACTGTCTGTGTATGCCTGTGTGGATCTCTAAATGGAAATAAAGTACTTTAATAACACATTTTCTCTAAACTGTCCTCATGGATAAAGTTACTCTCAAATCAGTCCATGAACACTTTCCAATTCGGTGCCCACTTCAGCCTGCATCTCTGTCTCTCTTCTGCAGAGTCTATGTAGGTATGCAGCAGTATGATTTAAAGACATTTCAGATAGAAAATTCTTTAACAGCACACTTTCTGTGACTGCTGTGTGCCTGTGTTAGCTGCTTTTGGTGTTTGAACAGTCTCCTAACTTGCCTAATTTTCTCCCTATAAATTAAGTCGATTGTCATGGCATTTTTGTGCTGCATTGGCTCTAGCCGGGAAGCACCTAGAGCCACAAATTAAACACGAATTGCTCTACCCTCCTGTTCCTGTAAGATACCTTCCAGGAGCAGATGGCAGCTGAGAGGATAAATACCTCCAATTTCTTCAGGCCCTGAACATAAAAGAAACTCCACTTTGAGACTGGCTCTAAGGGATCACTTTACATTGAGAGATGTGAGGTGGCATCACACATTTGGGTTTCTCTGCTATTGGGTATCACAATGGCTGTGATACGTGTGGGGAGCCGTGGGGTTCAGGCACCTAAAGATTTTTAGCTGCCCATCTTTCAGAGAAGCCCTTTATGGATCCAGCCAGCAGTGACATGCCCTGAGCCATGCGTGATGTTGACTGTTGGGCAAAAAAGTCTGAGCCCATGTCTTTCAAGATGTGCCAGTGCCTCATCCAAGCCTGTCCCAAGTCTTTTTTTTTTTCCTCTTTTTTTCTTTTTTTTCTTGTGTTACCTACTGAGGAATCTACTACATGGACCTTGTCTCCATTTCTCAGTGATTGTAAAACATGTGGTTTGCATGTGTTCAGGTCAATGAGGCTTTTGATTGTAAGTGACAAGTGGTGGGTGATTATTATTTTTAATCAAATATTATACTACTTAACATTTACAAAGTATGGAGAAAATATTTGGTGCTTTTGAGCACCTGTCACCTCCAGGTAAATAATTTAATAGCATGTGAGGAAGCCCGTTAGAGTTAATTAGAAATTGACTGATCTGCTTTGGCACCAAAATGATTGGAAAACATGGTCTGTGCTTTCTGGGATAGGGATTTTGCTCTTCTACACACACACACAAGTGAGGAAATATATTGTTTTATGGTCAACAGATAGTATTCCTTTGAGGAAAAAAGCACTTTATAAGCCAGATATGTAACAGCAGTTCAGGCAAGAACAACAGGGATGTGAATCCTTATAGATAAATAGCTGTGCAGTTCCTCAGCTTTATTTCATGGTGATGGGCATGCTGGAAATGTCTAGATGATTAATAGATTCAAATTCAGTGATCAAAAAATGGGAGCATGTCCAAATGGATCATTATAACAGATTCCCACTCTATCCCACAAGCCAGATTTGAGCCATCTGTAAGCTCCACATTCCTGGTCTAAAATCTTCTGCAGCCATAAAAGACAATAAGTATCAGTAGAAAAAAAAAAAAATCAATTTCTTTGCTTTGCAGCCTAAAAATATAGCAATGGGACTATAGGGAGGGAAAAACTGCTGATTATCAGTGCTTTTTTTTTTTTTAAGCAAGTTAAATGAGTAGGTCGTATTTAGGAAACTACTTTGTTATTGGAGGTTAAAAGAATATTTCTAGGGAGTAAAGCCCTAGAAATCAGCATCTCACACTCAGCTTTGGGGGATCAGTGACTGAGTACTTTGATGTTCTCCATCCAAGACCTAGTGTACTCACAGGAAGTTTCTAGAGGACCTGTGCTGATGCTAAGGATAGATAATATGAGTCTAATGTTTTAGCTCCAGAAAGTTGGTGCTAAAAATAAATATTTAGCCTTTCACATGCTTTCCCTTGAGGACTTTCATGGTGTTAAACTGTGTCTAGTCCTTGCACAGCTTTTCTTGATGAGAAGGGATAGGGAAAACTATATAAAGTCCTATTTTCTACCCCTTTCATTCCAGTGGATGCTAGTAGTTCCAGTCTCTGTGCTCCACAAAGCAAGGGATTACACATTGTTATACATTGATGGCTTCTTGGACCTCAAGACCCACCTGCAAAAAGAGGCAATGTTGGGGGAGGGAGGATGAGCAGAAATGTGGCTGTGCCCTAGTCTTTCTGCAGCAGCTGGCACTGTTCCAATGGTCACAAGAGGGAGCACATCCAAATTCCCTAATCCTACAGTGCTCCCCGGACTGCCCTTGGAGCAATGCCTCTAAGAAAGCTGCCTGTGCTTTCCTAATGTGCTCTACCAGTGGATAGACTACTTAAGATGACCATCTTTTCAGAGAGGTATTTATATAGGAAATACTCATTTTTTGCTTCTCATATTACAAAATTGATGGAAGGCTTGGTTGAACCATGCTGCCTAACTCTATATTGGTATGTAATTATGTCCACGAGGCACAGGTGCCACGGCCACATTCAAAATATTTGCTTTTTGCTGATATTGTTGTCTGGAAGAGGGAGCGTGGTCTTGACAAAACCTTCTCTGCAAGCAGTGAATCACAAGGCAATGAGCCACAGGAAAGGTTAATCTAAAAACTCAAGGTGTGCAAAAAAGATGGCACTAATGTTTATCTCCCTGCCATAGGAACGATGCCCATAATAGCCATCTGTGGAAAATGGGGATATTCCAGCTTGTGGAAGGCACCACAACAGCACTCTGGTGAATTAATCACATGCTGTTTGAGACCTTCACCTCACACGTGGGATGCATTTCATGTCTCTGAGATATTCTACGCTGAAAGCTGTGTGCTGAGATACTGTGGACTTTTTTCTGTGCACAGCAGTCATGAATGTTTCTCATTTATTTTTTAATCACGGGCAGGATTATTTTCAGAACAACAGGGTCTGAATTTTAAATTTGTGTGGTTTTAAACAGGCTGATGTTTCTGAAGTCTTTTATGCTCTTTGATATTAGGAGATTAGTTTGAGACAAGATCTTTCGATCCTCATAAAGGTTTAATGCTATTTTGTAGCTAAGCTGTTAATAATGGGCTAGAGATTTTATAGATATATGTATATGGTTTCCACTGTGGTTTTAAACTAAAGAGTGATTTCTCATACCCTTCATATCCCCATCCAGATGTTCAAGTCCTATTTCCCTACGTTCCAACAGATGGATGCCAAAAAGTTAGGGAAATTTACAGTGTTTCTCAATATAGTATATATAATATACTGTATTATTGAGCTAGGAGGTAGAAGAGCGAAGACTATTGCCCCAATTCTTCAGCTATTTTCCTCACTAGCAACAGAAAGTACTTAATTCTTAAGCTCTAATGCTGAGAGTTCTCCAAGGGAGCATTATTTTTTCCTCTCCCAGGCCAACTATAATGCAGCTGACTAACACTAAGTCCCTCCTGATTAATTTAATGGTAGCTAAATAGTGCAGAAATAGTGAGACGCCACCAGTTCTTCTCTTGATAACACTGCCTTCCCGATGCATGTGGTAATCAGCAGCATGCTGTCCAACATATAAAAGTCTCTAAATTAAAGAAGCATTTCAGTTTTTCTTTTTGCCTAATAACTTTCCTTTTTCTTTTTTTTTTCCAAATCCAATAATTTCAGTGCTAGACTCAGAACTGCCTGTTATTTGCATATCTGAAGAACAGGATCTAAAGGATGATAATACGACATGAATATATAGATGGATCTAGAAAAGAAATTTTGCCTTAAAGAGCCAAGAAATGTATGATATTTGCAAAATGTAAGGTAACACTAACTTTAGTGATACTATTCAAATTTAACGCTAAGCACACGCTTTCCTGGATCAGGGTGTCTAACTCAGAATCTTGTAATGTCAGACTAAAGCCTTAGTTCCTTAAATCTGAAAAATGTCTGTAAACATTTTGCACTAGAAACCATAACTTTGAATTTCCTGACCTTTGAGCTTGTTACATATCACACTTCTCTTCACCCACGTAAAATGCAGAGGAATTTTTGTTTATTTCTTCAAAAAACGATGGGCAGAAGAACTACAGTTCCAACCTCAGTAGCTTAAGTTTTCTGGTTTTCCCTGCATCATCTCCAGTTTGTCTATGTCTGAACAAATAGACAAATTGGAGACGATGCTGAGAAAAGCAACAAAAAAGATACACAGGTTTAGAAAACGTGACCTGGGGGGGAATACTAAGATGATTGAATTTATTTAATTTAGAGAAGACTGGAAAGATTATGCAAAGAGGTTGCAAGTACAGAGAGAATAGGGTGGTTAATTGTTCTTCATGTCAAATAAGGATACAAAAAACATTATGGGCTATTTTGCACCATGGAAGACTGGGAAAAACTTTCTATCAGCTTGCTGATATAGATGAGAAGTCTGTCTCACTGGAGATTTTTAGAAACAGTACAGAAGTGTCTTTCAGGGATATTCTGGTTTTTGCTTCTGAGGAGAGCTGGATTAAGAGACTGCTGAGAAGCACCAGCCCTACAATTCTGTGATTTCCCAATCACTCTGTCCACAATTCCAGGAAGGAATTCTTTAATCTCTACTTATTCTTTCACCAGGATGTCTATTAGCTAGCCTTTCCATTTCCTCTTAGGAGGAGACAAGTACTCCTTTCTTCTCAAGTGACAAGTGTTTTTGTCCCCATCACAGCTCCTTTCTGAAAAAAAAAAACCTAAAAACACGGCACTTTCTAATTTTACTCACTCACTGCTATAATAGTTATTTTTCTAACATGAGATGCCTTCAATATTGTAGAAAAAAATAGGAATCTGATATTTGCTTGTCAACTGCAAACCTCCAATGTTTTTCAAATGCTTTTGAATTAAGTTTGGCAGTGTAGCACTGAAACAAGTATAGTTGGACCCATTTTCAGGATGTCAAGTGCACAGCTGAAGTGATTGGGGTCGGAGTGGAGATAAAATATTAGGGAGAGTCCAGCTTGCAAGTCCTCTATTCTAATCACCAACCATATTCCTGTAAAGTGGAAAATGTCTCTCTTTTTTAAAAATTTATTTTATTTGAGAAGCAGACCCTGGCCTTTAAAATCCTTACAGCTACTGAGAGTCATTTTTTGCATCATGTATCATGGAAAAAGTCAAGCCCTCATCTGCAAAGTAAATGTTAGCAGCTGGGTTAATTGTGAGGATATAGGGCATCTTTCAAGCTTTATAAGACAGCTATGCTCTTGGAGATACTGTTTTCAAAATGCTCTAATGCTACCTCTTTGAAAGCAGCTTTTGGCTGCAGAGTGCTATTATTTAACAGGTTTAACATTACTAAAAATTGAGAGGCTGATGCCATTATTAAATTTCATTCTGCACAAAAGCAAACAGTTTATCATAGTCTGTTCCCAGCAATTGTAATCCAATTTTTGTTATCTTACATTGTTTAAAAAAAGAGAGAGAGAGAGAGAAAGATACTGTACATCAATCTGATAAAAGTGTTTAAATAACTAGTGCTTTTTTGTGATTATGTCGGTTTTAGAGTAGCATTATGGAAACACGACAGGGTAACTAAAATCTGATTACGTCTAAGTCCTTGCCCATTATGTGATTATTATGAACCATGACTTCTACTGGCACATTATGAATTACATGGTCATAATACAAGGGATTTCCAATATAATTAACTGAGATTAGCAGCACTAGAGAAATCTGGGAATAATGATACAACTTTGAACAATCAGTTTTACTGTAAATGCTGCTAGCTCTAGCTTCCAGGAAACAGGAGGCTGGTGGATGTAACCCTGACTCACCTGCTGGGGTTTCCTACACCTCCTTTCTCTTCCCTCCCCCTGTGAAATTAATTGCAACCTTGCAGAGTGGTAGGAACTCCCTCTTTTCCTCTTTTCCTCTTATATTATTCTGATAAAACTCAAGGCTGGCTAAGATTTTCAAAAACGTCAAAGGTCTTTAGATACCTCCTTTTGGAGGGGCTTAGCCTAAAACTGGAAAGGGCTCTGCTTTTGAAACCATGGAAATATCTGCTTATTGAAGAACAGTTCTGTTTAAGGCAGCTCAAGTTTGAGCACTTAAAGGCAGAAAGTAATGAAAATCACAGGTTAGTTTCAAAGATCATAGCCAAGTTCATATTATTTGTTTAGTATCTCAGGCAGGCAAGAAGTCTTTCTTTCCACAGAAAAATAGCTTTTGGACTCTTAGCTGCTGAAGAGAAAGCCAACTGTGTCCAGAGGGGGTTACTCACTACTGGACCTGTCTTTCTCATGCAGAAAGAAAAGGATTTCTACACAGATCTAGTGGCCATCTTCTGGCTTTAGAGAAAAAAGGGAAACAGAGTGCATGATGGAAATGCTGTAGGGAATACTAGAGCTGAAAACAGACCTTTTGTTTAACCAAAAGGTTAAATGTTTCACCCAGTAGTGCATGGATGTCTGGGGTAGAGTGGGAACCCCTCTGATTATTGAGATCTCATTTGTCCCTGATAAAGCTGGGATTAAAAAGAGGAACGTTTTTTTTCACTGTATGGGACTCAGATTTCCTCCATACATAAATACAGTTGAAGACAGGGAAAATGACAAAATCACCTGAGATTTTTTGGTTCAGTCCAGTGCCCCCCTCCTTCCGTGATTTATTTATAGCTCTTAATTTTCAGATTTCACATGAAATCGCATCTCAGGATTTTTATTAGACCATACACATCCCAGGTTTGTGCTCCTTGTTCACTTTGATATTATTACACCCAGACAGTACAACGACAGCCTTTCATTTACTTTGCTATGGTGATCGTGCTTCTTTAACCCCATACCTCCAGTGCTGTTGAGAACTGCTCCACTGCTGCTGTGTAGTTGTTCTGCCTGTAGCAAGTGCTGGCTTCCTGGAGGGTCGTCTGAAGCTGTTTGTCAATCTGGGGCAAAGCTCTGCCATTAGGTGCGCTCAGAGCATCTGCTTTTTCAGAATCACGACATGCTGATCGTGTGCTTGTAGACACCACAGGCTCAGCAAACTCGAAGGAAATGTCCTCCTCATCAATGTAGACCAACTCCTTTTCTATGTCCATTAGGCTTTTCAGAGGAATATGAGACAGAGATGTCGGGATGAATCGATTGCCAGTCTCTAACATTGTTTCTTCTTTTTCCACAGACAGTTTTGCATTGTTTTCTGATTTCCGTTTACAGCTTGCTCTGACCACATCATTACTTTGTTTTTCCTTCTTTTTCTCTGCCATTTTTATTCCCTTCATTATATTTTCTGCTGCTCCATCCCCAAGGTGGTTTTTGACCTTTTGCAGTGCTTCTGGAATATCATTCCATTTGTTTGCTGCTACGTTTGACTCCTTACTACTACGCATTTGCTGAGAGGTTTCATTCTTGCCATCCACGCTTATGAGATTTTTTTGGAAGGCAGTGTTGCTTTCTGATGCCATAACTTGAGCAACGAAAGAGTCCTAGGAGAAAATGTACAAAAGTTAAGAGTACTCAAACGTTGCAAAGCCAAAAAAAGCATGCAAATGCTTTCTCCACTAGGCATATTGTAGGCACCGTTATGAGAGAAAACTTTTCAGTAGTTAGTACATAGAATATCAAACTCGCCATAATCACTTTCTCTTTCCTGTGTAAAAGTTTAAGGCATCTTAAATATTTTTGATAGCTCTAGATAACAGATGTTTATATAAAGTAATGCCAGTGTATCAGTTTGTTATATCTGCAACAAGAAGGGAAAATCTGGCTTTTAATCAAAAGAAAACCAACCAAAACCCTGTGACTGATTGGCTCGCATTGTATGTTGTTACGGGGTGCAAAAAGTCACTGTGGCCTTATTTTTGAGAGCTGGTAAGCACAGTGACTGAGGTCAGAGAGGGGTGTTCAAAACTCAGGCAGAGTGGATGTATTCCAGAGGGGCACAAGCTCCAAGTGGGGTCCCGGCTTCAGCTGCATTTGAGCAAAATTCAGATCCGGCTTTGAGTTTCAAAATCATTTCTTATTGAACCGTCTGCAAAGGACACGAGTGTTGGTACTAAGAAGCAACCCTCCCCCAGCAGTTAACAGCCTAATTCTCAGTTCAGGGAACCGGTAGTGGATTCAAACTGGTACACCAAGGTGCAGAATCAAGTTCATAAGCCTCCTCTCAACACCAGTTCCTGTACAATAGGAAAGGTGACTTGATCTGCATTGTAAACTCATAATTGTGCTCAGATTCAAAGGAAATGTTGATTTTCATCTGCCCCTGCTGACTTCAGAGTGAAAAGGTGGAAGGCACAGGTAATTTTCTTCACAGTTTTTCCATCAATTATGAAAAGTTTAATTGTAAATAGCTTTAATGATGACCATCTTTCAGAATGGTTTGTTAAGCATAAGCACTCAGCCTTTAACCTCGTGTTACTATTTAACAGACCTCCATACCTTAGCAGCAGTTTAATGTACTTAACTACAGGTACAGATTGTACAAAGGAAAGATACATAATGAATGCATTTCTGTTTGGCCAGAAACAGATTTTAAACAATAAGCAACTTGTTGAGTTTTAGTGAGGGCCCTACAGTGCACACTACTGCACTCGTAAAAGCTGCCAGAATGTGTCCTGGATGCTGTGGTACGGTGAACCTTTACTGTTTAGGGCAATGGGCATTAGACAATGGGCAGAAACTTATGGAAAGGGGTAAAGAGAAGAGGCAAAGGCATTTCAGGCTATATGAGAAGCTGATACTGAATTTGAATGTAAATAGGGTTTCAAATCTTTGTCATGTTTTTCCCCCCTTCACTGGCTAAGCCAGATTGCAGCCAGGACAGTCACCAGCCCTGAAGCAGGGAACTTGTTGATTTTGACATTTGTTCACAACCTCCAGGCTGAAAACTTTACTGTAGCAGAACTGCCTGTGGAGAAACTTATTCCTCCTTCCACGACTGCAAGAGAAGGAGCGAGAGGTGAGGGGATAATTGTGTGATTTAAGGTAATTTCAGCAGACTTTTTTCAGCAATGTGCTGAGCTATCACAACTCCTACTGAGTTCAATGGGGACGGAAAACCACTGGCCCTTCCCAGATAGTGCTCTGCACTTGTGAGAATAGAGCTCAAAGGAATCATATTTATAGCAAGCTATTTTGAATGGCAGCAGTAAAGCAGCTGGAAAAGGCTAATGTACTTGCATCTGGCAGCAATTTTACCTGTTTGTAAGACATTCAATCCATTTTTAAAACAAACCATAGCATAGTCTAAAGGCTGGAAGCTGTGATTTTCAGTGCTGGCTTCAGCACTAGGTAATTTAGGAAATTATGATTTATCTTCACTCTGCAGTGGAGCAGAGACACTCCAGCCAGCCCCAGCACCAGCTGGGGGGATGAGCCTGATAATCTCGGTGCCATGTCATGCCAACATAACTGTCACATATGGGACCTGTGATGGACCTCCATGTGGCCCCGCAGTATATGGCTATCCCAGGTTCTGGAGGGGGAACACAGGACTTTGACAGCCTCTTGGGTGGGCTGTTCACTGAAGGTCCTATAGAACTCTAGAAAATGAGATTTAAGTGTCTACATCAGATACAAGTTTGCAGGAATTTTCCTCTGAGCAGCCTTATAGTACCAAGGAGCCCTCAAGGAAAACGAATGGACTCTTCTCCTCACCAGAAAGCTTACAAAGGCAAAGCACTATATCTGATGGGGGGTTGATATCAGCGTGAATGGGAAATTGGCTGGACCAAACTGTTTGACGTGAGACTGTCTTAAGAAGTTTAAAATAATTTACCATGGAATAAAAAAAAGCAGAGCACAAACTGTGAAATACAGACCAATAATTCTTTAATCACTTACGGACGTTTTTCCGGTGGGCCAGGACCTGAAGTGAACTTTGCTGTATCAAGTGGATTTATACTGCTTCTATTGTATTTTTAGGTATTCAAGCTGATTAACACGACTTTGGGTTGTGCAATGGAAACACGTTATAACTCAGGCAGACTCACTTTAATCACTGCCTCAATAAAAAAAAACACTTCCAGGGAAAAGCTTTTAGAAAATCATTATCTTTGTCAGTTAAGTATTTTCCTGAGACTTTGGTTAAAATGTCTGTTTTTTATTTTGGAAACATTTACTGTAAAATGCTTCTAATGAATCACTGTGCAGGGGAATATAGATAGACAATTTAGTGCTATAGTCAGAAGGAAACTACTCTGAATTTGTGAGCTCTCAGGAATGATCTTCCTGATCAGTCATAAACAAATTCAACTTTCTGCATATTTAAGGGTTAATCTTCGCCAAGAGACCTCTGCCCATGGCACTGCCAGCCACTACAGCTAAGTATTTTGTTGGGTATATTGGTAAGGAAATCACATCTCTTCAAATGGAGAGGCTTACATGAAAAAAATATAAATGCAAAAGGAACATAAGATCGTTTATCTTTTAAAGTCTTCCGGTTTTGTCTGTTGATTTCCCAATATATCTAAGAAAATCTTCTCGGGGAGAGTGGCCTGCCTACTAGATAATGTAAACTTCTTTATGTGCATGATCTTATGAACCCTATTACTTATGCTTTTTGTTCTGTATCTAGTTTGATTCTGCTTTCAACACCTTCTCCTATTATCTCACATCAGATTAGAGAAGAACCTGCTGATAAATCACACTGGCACTTCAGCTGGCACCTAGTTGTTAAATTCTTTGCCAGTTCTTTGATGAGCCCTTTTTTCTTCAGAATTTAAACTTTGATTTCAGCCAAAAAAGCTTTTGCCCTTACAGTTGTGAAGTATAAACCTTTCTAAACACCAAAGACTGCAGTGCTATCTTCCTGAATCTGCGTACAGCAAGGCAGAACCACTGGGCTACATTCAGCATTGATTTAAGTGGAGGGACAGGAGAGAAGAATTTCTTCCAGTAGTTCTCAGAGGGGATTAAGCTGCCTTGAAACTGAACCATTACATTGCCATTACCACCTCTTTGGGACATGAATTCTGTGGGGCTGTGCTTCAGAAAAATGTCTGTTTCCCAATTTTGGTAAAATCTTTCAGTAGACAGCACAAGTCACTGTTTCTGAGGATCACAATTGTCTTTTATGGAAGAAGCTGTGGAGAAAGAAGAAAATTCAAGGAGAGATTCACCAGTGTTGGCCTGCTGGATCATACACTTTCATGGTTTGGAGGTCTAGGGGGACGGTGCAGCTAGGAAGCAGAAAATTAATTATCAACGTAATTGATAATTACGTTTCTTACTCTGAACCAGGTTCCTTACACTGACCGTTAGACAGCAGTCCAAGTGGACCCATGCTCTGACATTGAATGAACGCCTTGCTAAAACTCAGAGGCAAATTAGGCAACAGATCTGGAGACAGCAATAATTCTCCCTCCCCCACTCTGATCAGAACTGGAAGAGATTTCTGTTGTCACTATTTTGTTTTATTTTCACTTCCTCTGCAGCATAAGGTACAAGCTGCCTTGTTCAGAATGGTCTGGCTGTACCTCATCTGCTGTCCCAGAAGCTCTAGTCATTAGTGGTCCATCTGTATTTTGTGCTCTCTGCTGTGAATGTTCAATGCTGCACGGTTTCTAGAGGATAACGTCACAATATTTTTCAGCCAGAGCATGACTGTATCGGCAACACACATGCATTTTGTGCACAGATCCCCATCTGTCTTTCAGTGAGCTCACTTGTGTACCGGCAACCATATAGTTGTGTTAGCCTGATACCCCATCCAGGCTAACTCACCCTGCTAGAAGATAGATTTAATGACAACTGCTGTTTTAATATACTACTTAGACAGTGATGGGACTTTTCCAGAAAGTTATAGGAACCAAACTCTTTCATCTATAATAGTCTTTTTCTCCCAGAAGGCCATTTGAAATCACAAGGCAGTCATCTGCTATGGTTCATTTCAGTGCAAATGTTGGAACAGGTGAAACTGCATCCAAAACTATGGAGCAAGTATAAGAAAATTATACCACTGGTACTTGCACAAGTGTTATCACACTTCTTCAATGTCCTCTAGTACAGACAGAGAAATATAGTACTATAACAAAACACATCCAAAGCCCCACAACAGTTAGGTCATTAGCTGCCCTCCTCTATAATAATTTCACTTATACTGAATTCCAGGTATCCTGATCCATCTCTAAGGTGAGGATGCTCCAGTTTTTTCACTTGAAAATGAAGCAAGATTTATCTGTATTAGATTTACAGACAGACTTTCTGAATGAGCATGTGCACCGGCAACAGCTATACTGAGATCTGAACTGGAGATTTTTCCAGTCCATCTTTCAGCGGGATGACTTTTTAAGCACTTCCTTTACTGCTGAATACCACAAAGGCTCAGACAATCTATTGATGACGAAGGTCAGCACCTTCTTAGCAGCCCATAAAGTGAGTCTCTCACAATAAGGTTTCAGACTTTTTAAGATTCTAGCCATTTCTTTAGGCAATGAAGCAACCTAGTTCTTTCATCTTGCTATTTTTATTGTTTGAAAGCCTGAGTCACATCTGATCTTTTTTATTTTTAGTTTTCTTTTAGGAAAAAAACCAACCCCTTAATGTATCTTTTTTTGTTCGGTACTCTTATTTCTTTGTGATAGACATAAGTAATGGCTCATTCAGTGCAAAATCAGAACTCCTTACATTTTTCTTGCTGTGATAAGGGCACACTTGCCATTATCACAGCTGCATTGTCCACATTGCTGCAGTAAAGGTTTTGTCAGCACTTCCGCTCTAAACACTATTTTCGCTCACTGTATTTAACCTGTTTATAAAAATAATAATAATAAATTGGGCTCTGGGCTGAAATTTGGCAAGGTTAATCATGTTTTTTTCATAGTATGCAAGGATTTAACCATATTATCCTAATTGCTCTTTGAGGCTGAAACTCACATATTAATTGTTTATGTGGTGCTGAGTACAACAAAGCACTAATCTCATTAGGCATAGACATAAGAGAAATATTAAACTGTATTAGTAATTACTGTTCACAGCTATCAGATAGCTAGTTCACTAGGCACTGTTATGCAAAGACAGTAACCTTAGGCTTACTGTTGTTTACAGTAACACAACTCCAATTCCTTCTATTACTCACAACAGCTTATGGAAGTTAACTAAAGTTGAAAGTAAATCTGAGAGAAACAGAATGTAAGAAACAAATCCTGGTTAAAATACTTAACATGTCTTTAAGGGTAACGTGCAAAAAGAAATAGAAAATACAATTAAAATAATCAAGAGACGTTTTTACAAGGTATGTTAATAATGTGGTTGTCATTGCCTTCTTGAACAGTGCTTAAATGCAGAAAGGAAAGGATGGCATGAAGATCACTGTCATGTGTCCAGGAATCCGGGAGTCTTCTGTGAAATAGTTGGGCATTGATTGGACAAAAAAGGAAAATAGATCAATCCCTATTCCTGCCAACTTTGGATAGTCTTGATAGTAATGGGATCTGCTTCCTCTCCCTCCTGAATCTTTTCCCTTCTTCACTCTATGTTTTGTCTGTCTTATCTTTCGTGCTTGCCTTTCTTGCAGTAAGGATATAGACAGCCATGGTCCTGTAGAGCTAGCTTGAGTGATTTAAGAGGCTGCTTCTCCCAGCTGGTCAATACTACCCTTCTCTTTTACTGCTGCAAGTCCTAGTGCATTTCTGTGAAAATTAAAACAGCTTAGGGTAAACAGATTCACAGAAGGATCTGGGTTCTGAGCTAATCCATTTCATTAGGCACTGAAGCAGGCTGGAAATATATACCATGAGCTAGGAGTACCCAGTATGTCAGCCATGGGAGAGGGGAGAAAGAGAGGGGGATAGGCAGAACTGGGAAATTTCTGCTGTTTCTGTCTTCTCTGGTGAAAGCCCATCATACGTATTTATTTAGTTTGTTGGCTTAGCCAAGACTGCATGCTTTGGCACATGGCTGCCAAGCTATAACCAGCAGTAATTTTTTTAAGCTTTAAGGCAGCATCTTAAAAGTTTATAGTAATCACTGAAATGGGTGAGCCAATCTCACAAGACAGCTAAAACAAAGCTCTTAATATTTTGCACTTCTTTGGGGCTTCTTCCCCTCCGTGTATTCTTTAAAGTATTATTTTAAAACTTTATATTATTGAGTATCACAGCAAAAGTTAACTGCTAACAATTTAACACAAAATTAGGCACCTCAATTAACTATTTATTGCTGTAGAGATGCACAAGGATCTTATTAACAAGTTGTTTGAATAAAATTGGAGCTGTAAAAGGACAGTAGGCTAACAACTACAGTTGTAATTCAAAATCAAGAAGGAACCAGAATCTCCCTGGCAGCATATCTCAGGACAGTGAGGCAAAGCAAATACAGAAGAGAAGCATCAGTGATCACAACCTGGAAGAAGGAAAAGGAAGATGCAGTACATAGTGAGGGCTCAGGGTATGTGGTTGGTAACTAGCGTGACTAAGGAAAAATGAAGAGAGAGAAATTGAGGATGTTTTCTGCATATGTTTTTTAGGCACTGTGTAGCTGTCTTCCTTACCCTCCCGCCTAGTGAAATACTTCCTCTAAAAGTGTGGGAGAAAAATACTGAGAGACAAAAGAGACAGCAGGGAAAGCATTTCAGCTCTGCGTAGTGATGTCATCCTATTAGTACAAAGCCCTGCATTGTCAATTAGGAAAAAAAAGGTCAACGCTGTGTCTGACGGGGATGTGAAGCCTGGCTAGCCTTCCTCGATTGGATTCAGCAGCTCAAGACTGCGGGAGCAGAGCAGTTCATTTTCATAGCTAAAGGGCCACTGAGAGGAAAGAGGAAGAGAAAACAGAAATTTTAAAATGGTAAAGGTTTCTACAGCAGGCTCCTGAAAAATGGAGTTGTGAGAATAAATAATTCCTCTGTCTGAGGAATAAGGATATGTGTGTGTGCCTAAGGAATAAACAGACCAGTGAGCTTAGGGTAATCTCTAAATGAAAAGGAATGCAAAGATTGGTCCTACAACTGAGACGTTATGCTGAAAAAGCTTGAGATATTATTTTTTTTTGGTATTGCAATATTTCCTAATTCTGTTGGGAAGACAAGAAAGCAATTTCTGAAAAGATTACAAAGCAAACGTCCAAGTGTCCTACTTGCTTTCATTCTGAGGGAGATGAAGAACTATTGATTTTCTGAAAAGATTGCTGTGAAATGGTGGGAGCTGAGTACTTCTAAAGAACGAGTGCGGAGGGGCAAAGTTTGGTTTAGGAGGGTTGCTGCAGACTGTGCTGCGGGCTTGATTAGATCTGCCAACATGCTATTAAGAGGTCTGCATCTCAGAACTGCTCTGGGCAGCCCTGCTTCCAGGATGAGGCAGGAATTCAATGAGAGCTCACAGTACAGAGAAAGCTCTCTTTCACTTCACAGAATAATCACATTCCTATGGGACCAGGCCCTAGGAAAGCCCAAACCTAAAGGTTAGCAGACCTATAACGACTTCCATTACCTATTTTGTGGTACACAAAACATATCAGCCATCAGATCCACAGCAAAGAAAGTGCCTGACACCTTGCATGGCACTGAGATCAAACACATAGCAAGAGAGATGTGGCTGAGGATACAGATCCTTGACTTGCTCTAGCTATACCAGACAAACAGGTTACTGTGATCGAACCCAGTCCTAGTTGCTGGTCACCACCCTGGGATGGGTGTCCCCTTACAGTCCCCTCAGTTCCGCTCATTAACTTGTGTTAATTGAAAAGAGATGTGTTAGGTGAGAGCTACCATTTTAGCTGTTGGTGTTTCAGTTCACCAAATGCAAAACTCCACCGCTACCTCTTCAGATGTTTTATGTAGTAAAACATTAGCTGCAACATCCAAGCTCCTAACTAGGACCACCCCATTTGAACAAAGACAACTTTGGTAGCAATCCTTCCTTTCGTTACACTATGTAACTGGAATGAAGCAGGGGCGTACAGAAACTTGGCAAATCAGTGCTAGAGCTTCATAAGTCACTAATTTTATTGGACACTTAGTAAAAAATCCAATATATTTCTTTGTGTGCCTAATTCTTTGCTCTAGTAATAACACAAAAAACCTCCCCAAATCAAAGTCAATCAAAAGGAGCAACAGGGAGAAAAAGAAGGCATGAGAATGATAAGAACAAGAAAAGGAAGTCAGCAAGTAGGGCTCTGAGAAACTAAGAAAAGGATTAAAAGGCCATCGTATCAAGAAGCAAACTGAATTTTAGTGGACTGAAGGTCTATCTTCCTTCTGAATGTCCTTCCATATTGCTCCACTTCCCCGTAGGGGGAATCTCCCTACATAGATGTCATTAACTGGAATTCCTTTTTCTCATCTTTTATTGTTGTGGCTTTTATTTCGTTGGTGCTGTTGTTCTTTATGACCGTTGTATCTGATTTCCAATGTAAGAGCAATAAATGGAAGAAAAAGAGTAAAAACCGTAGAGTACAGCGCAGGGTGAGGGAACAAGGGAGCAGACAGCGGGTGCTGGCAAATCTCTCCCACTCTTCTCGTAATAAGGATGCTCTTGCAGCAGGGGTCCATGGAGACGACAGCCTAAATGAGAAATGGGAAATCTTAAAGACTTTGTCCAGATCTTCCACTGGTGTAAATTAACACTGATCTGTCCCAAAGATTTTAGCAAGTCTGGAAAGATGGAAGCTGATGAACCTTTTGACCACAAACAAGTTCCTATGATCAGAAATTCATCTCTGCAAAGAAGAGCATGCAAACAATATACCTCTGTACCTCAGCAAACAAAACTAAGTTCTCTTTTGCCAAGTTAGCTACCGAATTGCTATGACCCCAGCAGTACAATTTGTCTTGAAGCTTCTGCTCAAGTGACCCTTAAAGGCAGTATTGAAATTCTTCTGCTTGGGTTATGGAGGCTAATAAAGAGTCTGATAACTGGTCGGAGGGCACTGAAGCATTCGTGCATATGAAATCATATGCACGTCTGTAACCTGAGATTTTTCTGATGCCATGAAAAGAAATGCAGAACTACTGGTGCTTAATTCTCTCAAACTTTCAGAGCTGTTTCTAGACTCAGGTATTCCTGCAGTGAGTGATGGTTAAACAGGATGTTTATAAAAAACCAAACCAGATCAAAGAAGGTGGAGAGGTTTGTTTCCAAACCGACATGGCTTTTTATTTACCTGCAACGAGCTGTCTTAACAATTACTGTTCACTGAAGGTAAGGGCTAACCTGAAATCTAGAGCTGGCTTTATTGAGTGGATTATATATACAGCAGTGAAAACTCCAGGGTGCACAGGAGCAAAAAGAGGGACAAACTTTTCTGGTGGTAATAAGACCTGTTGAAATAGGCAAAGCATCATCATGAGGGACTAATCTGTCTTAGAGTCTGCTTGATTAAAAATAAGAGACAATAATTTTCTTATGGCTCCATAATTCAACTGAATAACTCAGTTTGTTATCTAATACTACTTTGTCATACAGAATGATCTGTATGTTGAAAGCCCTGTTCAGGCATAAACTAATTAATTTTCATGGCAGGACCAGTTCTGTGAAGTGCTGTGCTTCTCCAACATAAGAGAAATCGAGGAACCACAATAACTCATAGGGTGAGGCTGAATTTCCCATCAGATACATAATTAAATATTATGAGTCCCACTGGGGCTCTTTTTAAGCAGCGATATTAAATGAGTTAGCCATAGCTGTGCGTCAGTCCCTCCTTTGCTCCTGATTCAGAACACAATGGTGGCAGCTATCACTGACCCATCCTCTAGACTCCTTCATACCACCACTACAGTTGCCTTACATTAATGGTATACCTCCAAGGGATTTCATCTTGGATACAGTATTTTTGCAGTAATGCTAGACAGAATGAGGCAAAATTCAGAGGTCAGAATATACGATAAAGCATTTGGATAGTTTATCTATCCACCTCCTTATTTCACTAGCTGCTTTTGCAAGTACTCAAGTTATGCTTATTCCATTTCTCACAGTGTGGAATAATGAACTCTAAATATTCCTAGACAAAAAAAAGCCTGGGAGGAAGGAAAAAGAGAAAGGCGGAAAGATAAAAAACTTATGTGACACCAGGTGAAGCACATGTCAGTAATTTGGGGATTATAGTAATTAAAAAGATATTTTAATACTTTCCAAAGTCACCATTACAAACCTAAAAAATTTAGAGTTAGGGTTTCTGGAGGTTTTTTATCCCGTGTATTACAACTATGCATTCCACCCTAATTGCTTTGTAATTTGACATGCAATGGTTTAATAGTGGCAGCTGAAGCAAATCCAGTAACAACTGAGAGCTAAAGCATGCACAGATGAGAGCTCCTGACAGGCAGAGCTTCAATTCAGCAACTTTGTACAGGCAATAGAGCTGTAACATAAAAGTTAGCAGGAAAGAAAAGGTTGTGAAAAAGGACTGGCTGAAATAGTTCAGATTAACATTCAAGGCAGTTCTTTGACAGCTTTTAGTTTCTTAGTATGGCTTCTGGTTTTAATTTCTTCTTTTAGCTTGGTGTCTTCATTTTTCAGGGAAGAAATTGCCTTTTGTGCAATTATTTTGATCTCTGTGAATGTTTACTACCTCTGCTGCATTATTTTTGTCAATATGAATTTTAACCTTGAAGTGCTACAAGAACAGTAGGGAAATTTTTCTTCTTTCCCTTGATGAACAGAAAGGTACATGGCACGATTTCTATAGGTACAAATTTCCCATTCAGGATGTGTGAGCCAACCTGGTCTTTGACATGCTTATATGCAGAGACACAAATTTGTAAGAGCAGTGACAGCCAAGGGAAATCCAGTGGCAGTTGTAAGCCACGGAAAAAACAACAAAAAGTCTGATCCAGCAGTTGATTCTAACACATTTTTGTTCATTTCATTAAATGTGTGGTTGGTTCTTGCCTTTATTTCCTATAAACTACACTGGGACTGGAGCCAATGCTGTCACAGACTAATGCTGATTCTGTAGCCCATGCTTTTGTAACCTTTAAGTTATACTACTCTAATGTTTTATTTTATGACCTCCCTGAGAAAATTGTGCAAAGCTCCAATGGATGCAAGATATTGCAACCTGAATATTAACTTGTAATAAGGTGACTGAACATGTTACATCAGTTGAAAGAGAACTATATCAGTTCCTTTTATCCGGTTGATTTTGCCAGGAGTAACTTGTACTGTTTGGCATGGCTGCACCTGGAATGCAAACGTCATGTTACAAACTTTGCCATTAGCAGAGATCTTCCAAGGTGTTCTCTTAGCTCCGAAATGTAGATTTAAGGAGGAGCAGGGGTTTTACAATTGGTTTTGTGTCCTGAGTACAGGTCACTTTTGGCCAGTAACCGAATCTATTGAATTAACAGGCTATTGTACATGCAGGTCTGGGAGGTAAATGATGATGCTTTGCTTCTTTGTATCATCTGTTATTGTAAATGTCCCTGGGAACTATTCTTCTGAAGGTCTTACGAAGTGGCTATGAAAGACTGAGTGGTCTGACTTATTCATGTTGGATTTATACAAGTGATGTGTAAAGCTTTGTTTCAAAATTATTTAAAATTGTTTTTCCCAATATCAGCCTGTCCATGAAAGAACCAAAAAGAACCAAGGTGTCAGTTATCTTCCCCAGGCTTGAGGGTTAGGAAATAGCATGAGGATGGTGGCAAATCCCTTTGGGATTACCAAAATCTGGGTTTACCCAGTGCCCAGCACTCTGCTGCTGCAATTCATTCCTGTCATCCTCTGTATGTCATGAAAAAGGAAGCATAAGGGTGGGTGCTGAACTTGCACCTTCCTCCAAACCTGCCTGCAAGCCACATGACAGACAAACATTTCGAGGTGGCAGCCCATGAGTTCATCAGCTCCTGCCCAGGGGCATAAATGTCTTTTTCAATACCAGAAGCACGAAGATGCTCTTGCACACCTGTATACCTAACTGTGAAGTATCTTTCCTCCTTTTTGATGCTGTGTTTTCTTCTTGACTGTTACTGTCTTAATGTTGACCAACCCTGAACTGTTCATTTTGAAAAAACAGCATTTGCTGCTGTCAGAGTGACTCTGGTTTGCAGAAGACAGTAAATTGCAGGTTTTTCATTTGTGAGGCTAAGTAAAGATGTTAAAGTTTTAACCCTCAGTTATTCCCAGCAAGGCATCATTTCAGAGGATGCTGGAATTAAACTAATAAATAAGCAGGGGAAAAAAAACCCACAACAGAAAGCTAAAGCCAGGGACTTTGAGCAGGGCCTGCTTTGCATCCTGGCTTCTGTGAATTCTTGCTGCAGCTGCTCTTGCAGCTGCATTATTTTCAACATCAATCTGAGCGATGCTATGTAATAGCCTCGTTACAGAGGGACTAAAGAGCTAACAGAATCCTAAAATCTTCAGACTTTTTATAAAATTTACATTCTGAAATACCATATTTAAGCTATTTTTCAATGTTTGAATTTAAATGGGCACAATTAGGGTTGATTTTTATTTTGTTTTTCAACTGGTAGTTATTACATTGAGCAAGTGTTCTTCGTGGTCATGGTCCTGCAAACACACGCATGCAGCATCTTAATTTTATAGGAGTGAGTAGTCTCGCAGAGTCGCATAACATTAGACATGCAAACAAGCAGTTTACAGAGCTGGAGCTTATATTTATAATGAAGAAGGGTGGAACGCAACAAAACATTTTACATTGAAATTTCTGCATATTCTTTCAAAACAGCAATGATACGTGGAGTTTCCTCATTGTTGGCCTCACTTATCATTTCAATCAGTTGGTAAAAGCCCCAACGACTTTGCCAGAGCAAAGATAAACCAATGTAAAACATTTTAAAGGACTCACTTTTACATGCGTCCAGAGGTTGCCCATAAAAGTTTGTCAGTGCTCACATTTGAATAGTATTGCCACAGTATTTCATCTATATTTCCTAAATAGTTTTGCAAGCTTAGGTAGGGATATCCTGGCAATACCACCAATTTACACAGATATAACTAATGACCTTTTAAGGAGTAGGCACCATAAAGGGAATGTATCTAATAAAATACTTCATTTATTGATTCTAATGTGATGCGTTACAGTGTTATAATTCCTGAAAACAGTGCAAGCACAGAATGAGCAGCATGGCCACCTTGAAATACAACAGACCTCATCTTATTTAGCAGGCTGCTTACAACTCAGCTTCTAGAAGGTATGCAATTAGATGACAATCTCAATGTTATTTTGAAATAATTTCTCTAGCCCTCATAGTTGCAGGAAAAAACTTGGAAATATAACTGAAGTATCATGTAAAGGCTCAGGAAATAAAAGGAAAGAAATCGAAGAATGTATTTATATTAAAAGAATAGCATTTTTATCTAGTTAGATGTTCCTGTTTGCCTGCCTGAGAATATTTAATGTTTAAGGTTAGCAATATTGAATGACAGGGGGAGGTTTTTATTGTTTAGGTACTGTAATAAGAGCAACTCTGTTTGTTTGTTTTTCATTCTAATTATACTTTACATGCATCTTTCTGGTAAGCGCGGGCAGATCATGTGATTTCTGTGCCTCATGGACCTAATAAGACTTCACTTCTTTTCGTGTTGCATGGATCAACTTACTAATATTTGTGAAACACAAAGGAATTAGAATGATGAACGTCCTATAAATAAATAAATGTATCTCCATTCATTAGCTCAGGAAAGTTCTGTTTTGTTTCAAGAAGTGATTACTGAAAATGCTTTACCATGTATTTTATCAGCAAACAAGATGACATTAAGTGGCAATATGTTAAAATTAGTTGCCTTCCATTCTTTCAACTTTACTGGAAAAAAGTTACATTTTCTTTTCAGATTGTATTTCCCCAAGTATAAAACAGATGCATTTGGATAAATAGATTTGGAACATATTATTAAATTAAATGAAGAAAAGGAAACATAATGAAATAAAATCCAAGTATCTGAAAAAAAAAAAAATTCTTTTCACAGGCCTGGAGTGGAAATCTAATGTTCCTTCTCTACTTTACCCCAGTATGAGGATGACAGGTATTCTATCATCATCCAAAGTACCATCTGAGATGCCACTTCTGATCTGAACAAGAATGGGTGTCCATTCATGGAGAACCAGTTTCAAAATCCAGTTAAATGTATTAAATCTAAATTTCTACATTGAGCTCATTGTTTGTGCTTAGTACATTTATTACTATTATAACAATAAAATTAAATGGTGCCACCTGAGATCAGGTTCCTATTATACTTCTACATATTCATTGCAAAAGACGTTTTTAAATCGACCAAGCGGAGGAAAGAAGTATCCTTTGTGGTAAAATGGGGTGCGGAAGTGAGGCACAGAGAAATGAATCCTACTCAGAGACATATAGGAGACCCACGGCAGATCATCTTCTCACTTTTAGGGTTCCTGCATTTGCCTTCTCTAAGTCCCATTTAAAAATGGTACTGACCAGCTCAGCACAACTGTACTCACCTCGAGGTCTCTTGAGGGACATGCCCGTTGGGGAACTGCTTGGGAAGTGAAGCACTGGCTCAGTCCAAGCTCTTGAGCTTGCTGGAGTGCATGAGTACGAGCACACTAGATGATTGCATGGCTGTCCCTGATGCAGTCAGTCCTAAATGCTTTACAGCATGCCCCAGCTTAGTAATTCCAGCTCAGCTCTTCCTTACCTCCTTGTGAATACTTTCTGTCCAATGTTTTGAAAATGGAAGAATTTGAACCTGCTGGAGGGTGTCTTGCTTATATATAATGGGAAATCTATATCCCCACAACCTGACTTCTACCACTTGCATCTCAGACCATTGAGTGTAAACAGAGGTTTCTTCCTACCTTGGACCACTGGAAGAGGTATATCCATGCTCATCAGGACCTGAGCTCCACTGATGTACATGTTGAAACAAAAAAGTTCTAAAATAGGTTTAGAAAAGGGTTTTAAGTAAGGTCCTTATTCATTTGTCAAGAGACTAAATTGCTGAACACGCTTAAATCAGAGCAACTTGTTAACCTTACTTTCTAAAAAAATTCTGCAAATGCATTTAAAAAATGCAGTAAAATATGAAGTCTCTGCTGCATCTAACCCAGACAAATAAACTTTGTAACTGCAGGCCACAAAACAGAGCTGATGGAGGAAGACGCGCTGGAGTTATGTTCACAACTTGGAACATTGTAAGGATTCAACAAGCATTTCAGAACAGAGTAGAAAATGGCATAAACCTCACAGACAATAGTCCCATCCTCTTAGGTGCCAAGGACTAAAGAATCCCATGACCAGAGGGAGACAAGTGAATAAGAAACACAAAGCAAAATCAGCACAATTAATCGAGTAACTAAGAAACAAAATCTCAAAACAGAACAAATGTGCCACATTGCTAAAAAATGTTGTTTTGCAGATAAATGGATAAATTTACTTTCAAGCCAGGCTTCCCTCCCCCCC
>NW_008824049.1:2774588-2823449 GCF_000699105.1 Pygoscelis adeliae
CCCCCCCCCCAGCAACTTCAGCCCTATTGCTTCCTCTGCACATTTGCTTCCCCAGGTGCAACTTAGACATGGCAACTAAACTTCCCTACTTTAGCTATGCAGTTGAGGTGAAACCTAGATGAATGAATCATTGCGTCCTATCCACACTTACTGATCTGCTGGCTCAAAAGTGCAGAGCAGGGCAAAACAAATGTGGGGTAAAGTGCAGCAGGGCTAAAGCAGCAAAAGGGGTAAAGAAATAAAATGGAAATGCCTAGGGATTCAGTAGGAGGGGAGAAGCATTGAAGATCTGAGGAGGGAGTAGAGAAATAAGGGAGGATGACAGGAGTGTGAAACATGTAGCTGGATGATGAGTAGAACTAATGAAACCAAGTTTCCTGAGCTTTGTAGTTGGGCCTTCTGGTGTCTAACAGCGTGCAAGCTCTGATCGAAGCTTTCCCTGTGGTTGGAGTATCCACAGTGTCTCTCCCTCGTGTGAATTTTCCTAGTGTTGTTGATGATGCAGTAACTTGGAGATAAGATCCAGGGAGATCCAGATAAACAATAATTAAGCCTTTTTACTAAAAAAAAAAATTCTGCAGTCAGAATGAAATGGGACTGGAAGGAAGATGCAAAATAGAAACAAAAATGAAATAAAGAAGGAGAAGGCCCTTCACCTAAATCTTCAAGGCTGATTTTTTTTAAACTTAAATGACTAATGGGAGAGGAAAAAAACTATGGATGGAGAGAGACTGAAGAGCAGTTGAGACAAGTGCCTAAAAAGCTCCATATTGCCAGATGAGCTCCCTGAATGGAAATGGCTGAGATGTAAAGAGGCTCGTTTTAGGTGATAGAAAGAAACAAGGCATTTTGGGTAGGTGGGAGAGGAGACGATTGGAAGAAACCCATTGCGGTCTCTGGAAAGTGCTGAGGCTGGACTGTAAATTTGGGTGAGGTGAAGAAAATGAAAAGCTGTTCCCTCATTAGTCCTCACTCCAGTAAGTGTGAAGGCAATAGAGGAGGAGATGTGGGTTTCCTCTGTGATGGCCGGGAGACCTCCGTTCCCTCACAGGACTATCCCCACTGCAAGCACCAAAGCTACAGCCAGCTCACGAAAAGCAAACTATTAATACCCTGTTATTCCTCAAAGGGAAGTGTTCCAGATGTGGTAACCCAGGTCCCACCTAGACTCCTTCTGTGCATGGCATAGAGACAGGCAGCTTGCTCACTTACCAGCCAGGTCTCTGTCTGCTGTTGGCAGCTGCCGTGCCAGGCGGAATGTGTCGGGGTTTGAAACACAACATTCCAGGTGTCCTTGGAGACCCCACCATCTGCTGTGCCACACCTCCACATGTCCTAACTGCCAACTGTCCCTGGCATCTCTGCATCTTCACCACCCCATGTCCCCCTGCATCCCTGGTGTTCCCCACATCCTTACCACCTGATGTCCCCAGCATCTCTGTGTCCCCACCACCCTGTGCTCTTGCTCTGTCCCCACCACCTGGTGTGCCCTACATCCCCGGCACTCCCCCTGCTGCCACCACCCAGTGTCCCCCATGTCCCCAGCATCTCCATGTGCCCACCACCCCTCATTCCTGGCCACCATGCTGCCTGCCACCACCCCTCCATCTGCATGGCGAGCCCCCCAGACTTGGTCATGACTCAGTGGCTAAAACCAAAGCTGGCAAATCTGTGCTGTAAATGAGTCCTCCAAGGCTAAGTAGCAAGTCTAGCCCACCCAACTTGCATTATTTATGATGGGTGAGGGCTCTATACAGGATAACAAATTTGAAGCTTGTTATAAACTTGGTTGAGGTTACTACTCTAAACTTCCTAGTTGCCAATCAAGTTCTGATCTATTTTTTAAAATATTTTAACAATGTGCATCTTATTATAATAGAAATGTGAAACAAAAAAAGAAGCAAGAATTACAAAAGATGAAGTAATCAGCAGACTTATTATAGACACTGTCAGGTAGCTCAAGTCCCCGGATTTAAGTTAGAAAAAAAAAAGTACTAGTGCAGATGGATTGCTCGTAAGATGTATTCAAAGTTGCTAGTCCAAACAGCATAATTTTTAAGGCTAAGCATTCCCTATACAGCAATGTTTGAACCAAATGCTTTTTATGGATGCGATTAGTTCGTATAGTTGTGTGATTATGCACATGGGATCTGATTCACAGGATTGCTTCTTTCTTCCTTGACAAAAGATAGATGCAAGAAAAAGCCTAAAAAGGTTTGTGCTGGTTAAAAATATTCATGAAAAGTAAAACTTCAGGTTTAGAAAAGCCACATAAGGAGAAAAAATGGAGTTTCCAAATCTTTTGAAGTTTCTACTGTGCAAAGAGTTGTAGTGTTTAAGGCTCATAAAATAGATTAAGAGTCTGGTGACATACAAGAGTGGATTTTTTTTTCTCTGCTCTCTGTTTGGCTATATATCAATAGTCTTCTAGGCAGAAGAAAAGTCTTGCTGACTACATCAAGGATTCCTTACTAGGAAAAGACCTTAAAAAATAAAAAGTAGGCCTACTTGAAAAATGGTCATCAGGTATTTTTTAGTGGAGATTTTGTTTCTTCACTAAGGATATGCACCCCCCAAAAAAACTTCTTTGGCTGAAAAATAAACAAGAAAATAAAGTAGTTGTGTTTGATTAAAATGTGACTGATCTGAGAAGCAGGCTGTATTGGCCTCTGTGACACATAACCCAAGCAGGGAGTGCAAATTAAATACAAGGACATGAAGCGTTGAGACCACACCTTTCATGAGACATTGAAACAAAATTCTCAGATCAAAATGCTTTGCTTTTCATCTCCAAAATGGCTTGTCTTAAATACTTTCATGAAAAATTGCGGGTAGCCAAAGGCAGGCAGGGGAGGGCTGTGGAGAGTGGCTGGGACAAACAGCGAGGCATTGACTTCCAGCATGGGCAGTCTTTGGACAGGAGCGGTCATGGCCCTTGGTGAGATGACTCAGTCACATCGCTGCTATGTCCTTCTGAGAGCAGTAGAGAAAATAAGCATTAGCATCACATACTCTTGCAGATCTTTTGTGGTCAAAAGCTGGGCTGCTACATTATTTATTGAAAGTGTCTTTTATAGTTCTAGGATGACTACATGGCTCTTCCACCTTTGAAGAGATGCAACGCAACATTCATGTGTTCAAAGGTAAACGTGCATATGGCCATTGTTCATTTTGGGAGGTTCTGGAAATAAATCCTAAAGGACCACGGGAAATGTCAGTGCTTTGGGAACTGGAGAGAAGATGTAGTGGACAGGGAGGGTCACAGAGGTTTCCTACCAATCTGTTCGCTTTTCATTTATAACTTGCAATTTCCTATTGCTAACTGGGTTAACTTTTGCTAGGCGATTTCCATGCAGGTACTTGTTAGCTACAGATCATACACTAATGGCAGCTGTTGTTTGGACTAGGAGCTATCTGAAAAGCTGCTGTAAGAGGCCTAGTGTTAGGATATTTATTAGAGGTAAATTCCCTCTCTTATCAAGATTAATGAACATGAGCAGAGGCTCATACTCAAGACACCATGGAGTTACGCAGCTACTGTTAAATCCTTAGGAAGGCAGTTACCTCTCTGGTAGCTGTGCCCTTCATAAAGCATAGGCTCTTGCATTATTGGTAGATTTGCATGTTCCCATATCCAATAACTCTGAGTGTGTGGTGTATTTAGAGCATCTATCATAGCATTAAGAACAGGTTTCTGCCGTGCTGTGGTGATGGAGAACATTTTGTGACACACTGGAATTGAGTCCCCCTATTCTGAACATACCCTCTGGCTTTGGATACCCCCACGCTTACTTTCTGCAAAACACATTAATTTTGGAGGCCTATTTGTTTTAATGCCTTTAACTGCCTACGTCATTCCTGAGGAAGGATGAAGCTGTGATATGTTGGCACATTAGTCTAAAAATCAGGATAATGCAGGACTGAGGTGAAAATGAGGAGCATCACTAACACTCAGGCCAGGGCTGGGGAAGCAGAAGCCCAAAGAAAAACAGCAACTTCCGTCTCTGCGACTATTTAAAACCTAGTGATAAAAAAGACCAACAGAAAGTTGGAGGAATTTAGTCCTTAATGTAGTCAGGCTCCTGTTCCTCCCCTCCCTGCTATTTTCAAACAAATTACTTTTAATATTACCTAGACATTAATGTTTTAGATTGGGTACTATTCATGCTCCATAACTGCTTTTCATAAATGTTTTAATGGGTCCAGGCCCAATTCCACTGAGGTCAATTAGAAGATTCCAAATAAATCCTTCCTTCCCCTCCTCACATTAGTATGCAGCTTGTAAGAGGGCTGACGTTGGTCTGTGCTTTTATCTTAAAATAATCCAAAAGACAATTTTCCTATGGGAAGAACTATCACTATATAATTTGTGGGTGGTACTTAAAAGGATGTTACCCAGGTAAAACCACTTATCTTTAATTTAGGGCTCAATTTTCAGACATGCCGAACACAATTCTACCTGAAGTTAAATATAGGCTTTGGTAGTCAATACCTCTGAAAACCTGAACCATAATTTTTAACATATATCATTTTGTCTCAGGCTTGTATTGTCCAGAATTAGGTTTAAAGTAGTTTGGAAGTGCATTTCAATGTGTTCTTTCTGCAAATATTGCAGCAAAATAAAGTGGTATATTACGATAAAACATGTTCTGTTTTATTTATGTCTTAACTTCATGCCTGTGAGTATCTGATTTTAATGAAATTCATTTTTAAATGGACCTCAAACTTTAAATAACTAAAAGCATCTTTCTTCAGAACAAGAATATAGTAGGTCTTTGGTCTGATATGCTATAAAAAAATGGAGGATAAGCTGTAAAATACCTTGGGAAATATTGATTTTTTTGTTTGTTCATATTATGGATGGCTAACTGGATAAATACTACTATGGTTTGGTGCAGAAACCTGAGTTCAAATTTCTGTTGTACCTCTGAACTTGCAGTATGGTCTGGGGCAAATAGTTTACTGAATAAGGCCCTAAGCCTTTGTGCTATACATGCCCAAGTCTCTGAACCCCAAAGGTCTAGCTTTAATCATAACTACTTTGAGAATACTCCTTTAATGCTCTTTAAATGCAATTTTTATATGTACTTTTTGGCATACTTTAACTGCAGGGTTTAACATTTGTCTAGGATGTTTTAAGAAATCGGAAATGATTTCTGGTATTTGAAACCAAGCTTGAAATTGTGCTGAAAACACAGTTCTTGCAGAGACTTTTCAGCTGAATTAATTATAATATAATCAAGCTGTGGCATGTGGGACAAGAAATATCTGGTGATAACCTTGGCTAATCTTACTGTAGATTGCATTCATGAGTCTGAATAGTTTTCTGGACATATTGATAGAGCCATTATGGCCTTTTTCAATTTATGTACTTGTGATGGCTTTGGCCATCTTGACAAAAAAAATCCCACACTTAGGTCAAGGACTCTGGAACTGTTAGCTTTCAGTGAGAAATTACTTGTGGACTCATTATATGTTTATTGTCTAGGGCTCCTTGTAATAGGAAATCTGTTTTGTACATTAGCAACGTACATCATTAGCTTTGTATATTCCAACTGGAACTATTAGAAACACATCTTCCTCCAAGAACAGAACTTGAAACAATTCAACAAAAGAAATAAGAAATCAAGCTGTGCTATTCTTTTCATTGTCTTCTAGTTATATTATGTGTGTATGCATATGTGTACTGAGGAAATTTAATGGCTAAATAGCTTCAAGATAATTCTAGCTTTTTAAAAGCAAAGAGAAAATCATCACTCTGTGAAGCTGAACCAACCATACAGCACTGGGAAAAAAATCCACATATGCCCAATACATAGCTATATTGCCTTTTTTAATTGTCAGCTACCCTGTGTATAAGCAAAATGTCACCCCTGCAATCTGGTAGCCTTCTCTGTCCCATCTGATGAGAAGTAAAGGATGGGAAAAGAGCAGGGCAAAAAAACCCAAGTTGCTTTAGAATTTGATGTCTTCTGAGTGCCAAAATACTTCTGGTGTTTTAATTTTTAGAAACATAGCTCTCAGACTTACATCTGAAAATTGAAAACAAAGACAGAGTAATCATGCACATAAACATACTGAATCCCATTGAACTTTCAAATAAAATAAAAAATCCTGACACTTGCTGGAAGAAATATTTTCAGTTGATACAAACTCTCAGAAAATAAGGGACAGCTTCATCATACTGCTATTTTTTTCTGCAACTGCACCCTTGCGTCCCCTTCTCCTGAAGCATGAAACCATCCTGACTTGGGCACATTCTGGCTGCAGCATCGACGGGCACTTTACAAAGGAGGAATTCTGTGAAATGGGTCCATTTGGGACGTATCTCTGATCTCTCTGCTTCCTTGTGAATGGCAGGGATCTCTCTGCTTCCTCGTGCATGGCAGGTTTACAACACAGTGAAGTTATTTCACAGCGGTAGGAGCCCAGCTTCCGCTGCCCCATAACGGCTTCCTCCCAGCGCTCTGCTGCACAAGTCAGTGCAGGATTGATTCACTACGTGTGTGGTTTTACAGCTCACCTGCTGCACTTCTCTTTCTTCCTTCCCACAAAAACCAGCAGCTGGGGTTCTGCAGAGGCACCAGTTTGGATGGAGTTGGTTCTAAAAGACTATAACAAATATTACTACCTGTTTGCAATAGGTGGCACACATAACATTCTTTGTGCTTTCTAGAGGCAATTGGAAGGGGAGTGATCTTGGCTTTGTATAGAAGATCTATACAGACATTGTCTCTTCTGCCAAATAATTCTTTTTTCTTAGATCTTCAAGTCTTAAATTTCTGTATACCCAGATTTATGACACTCTGCCACTGTATTTATTGTAAATTGTAACAGTTTTGCTTAGTTGCAGGTAGCTACAGGGTTTTAACAATCTGTAGAACTTGATCACTGAAGCACTGTTTAAATAAGGGAAAAAAGTCTAAAAAATCCTTTTGACCCTCACGGTATCCACAAATACAGCAAACTTGTTTTACATTAGATTTTAGAGATACCCAGGGCATATACATTTTAAATTATGCAGTCAGTCCAGGAGAAGACTGGGTTTCCCTGCATATCAGATACATCCAGACATGTATTAAGCGTCTCCTGAACCTATAAAGAAATATTTCTATTCTACTTAATAAATGTGGGCCTGATTCTCTTACTTTCACTGGTGTAATTTCATTGACTGCCACAGAACTACAGCTGCATCATGTCTATGAAAATGATAAAGCCAGCACTTCTGTTGATCACAGTATGTAGCCTAGAGATACGAGGGAGACTTTACTTAAAAGTCTCATGCCAGTTGCATTAAATCTTGGTGCAAAACTGAAAGTTAATATTTTAAGAAATGTGTATTATAAATAGTTTATGAAGAACATTTTTTCCGGTTAAGCTACTGGTATTCAAGACTTCATATGATTTGTGAGATTCAACATAAAATTCCCAAATACAGTGTTAATTTTTCCCTGGGGATTTTATGTATTTATGTATATGCAGTCTGGTTTTTTTAGCTGTATTTGAAAGCTATTTCACAGTACAATGAGGTCCTAATTTTTACAGCCAATCAAAGCTGTGCCTTCCATGTAATCAACTGTTTGCTTGTATAGCAGAACAAAGCAATGCCCTATGAAAAATTAAGCTGCATTTATTTTTAATATAGTACTCAGAATATTAGGTATATGAATCACATAAACCAGAATCTAATTAAATTATCAGTTCCCACAGCAAGTTCTGCATCTTCTACAAATACATCTGAAATTGTATTAATCATATCCCTGCTTATGAACTCCCCAAGCTAAAGCTTTTGATGTTGCCTGCTAAATTCTTAACAGAAATTAGGAAAATCCAAATACTAACAGGGCAACTGAAACCACCCTGTTGCTTAAACAACAGTATTTTTCAGTGATAAATTCTGACTCTCGAAGTTGTGCTTCTATTTGACTACGAAGAGGTATCTGTAAGCATGGAAGGCTTTTCTGCTCTTACTGGGCTCATGTCTGGCACAAAAAATGTGCAGGAACCGGGAACAAACTAATCAAAAACCCATCCAGATTTTTACGTGTGTTTGTCAGCCTGCATCTTTCCCCTAGGCCCCAGGATTCAATGTTAAAAAAGTGTGTTTGGTAACTGAAGAACTTGTTCTCCAGCCTCATTAATCACAGCTGGACAAGTAACAGGTATCTCACACAACACCTCATCCAGGCTGCTGTCTAGCAAAGGAGATACAGACTGTATCCTGACCTGCTGCTCTGAGCTAGTAGACAGCGTGTCCAGTCGGACTTTCCTTCTGGACCCCACCCGTCATCCAGGAGAACTAATGCATTCAAACAAAGCTACCCATATGGTACTATCCCAGCATTGATTTTTAAGTCTAAATGCAGAGGAAAAATGTCTTCTGAAGCAACTGTTCTCTTGTTTTTCTACTGATATACCTCACAGCTAAGTACAACAGTTTTCCTATCTGATTTAGGTCTACTGTTCAGGTTGGAATTTGCTTCCCTTTGCAGTGTTGAGCCAATGACAGGAGAGGACAGCTGCAGGAGAAAAGAAGAAATTCTTCACGCGTTTCAAATTCTTGAAGTTATTCCCTTTGTATACAGAAAAAATTTCTGTACAGAAAGTACATTCCAGTCATAGATATAACCTGAACATAAAACCTGGTGAGTAACAGTAGCAAATATCTCTCAGATAGACATGTAACTGCTGGTCATGCCTGTACAATAAATGATGCTTAACCCTTAACAGAGACTTCATTTATAAAAATAGTTGCCTTATAAAATACAGCATGTAAGTGTACTTGTCTCGTTGACCAAAAATTACATAAAGATTTGGAGTGTTCTTCCCTCTTTCCATTCATCTTAATACAGCAAAAATTTAGCTGCTAGTTAAGGAACTATCTGCCTTGATATGGCATTTGCATGTATCAAGGAACTATGTACCCACACACACAGGTTACAAGCAGCTCACAAACACTATGGGAGATAAGGTGGTACAGGTGAGAACCCGAAGCCGAAGCTGATTAAGGCTATGTTCACGTTCTCATAAATGATACTGGCATACTGAATTACTCATGTTTAGCCAAGTCATAGAAACCAGTGGTAGTTCTGCAAGTAATGGTAATTTGATTGCTCGTTATCACTTATGATCATTTGAGCATACCTTCAAAGAGCCTTGTCTTGCTGCAAAGATAGTTTGGGTTGTAATTCAAGGGCTGCCCCGAATAATGTTCTGTTTGCTGGCGAAACTTTGAATATGAGTATGCTGCTGCTGTTTATTTGTTTTGGCTGGTTTCTCAGAGGGTGTGAACTAAAGCTGAACTTACTATTACTCATCAGTGGCTAACACAAGCACTTTACAACAAATAGACTAGCTCCATTTGTGTACATTTCAGGGATTTCCTTTGTGTATTCGGAAAGGACAGGCAAATTATTTAAAAATTAAATGTGTAGAATGACCCAGTTTATTGCAGCTTAAATAACTGTGGAATACATCTTTAAGAAATCCCAGATCCATAGAAAAATACATTACCTGCAAGGGTGTAATAATGCTGAAGGGCTGGCTATTTTTCCTAAGCTAGGCTAATTCAAGAGAAGTAAAGTGAGTGCAGCTCACTTGTGTTCTCTCTGTAGTATAATATAGCCTCCTCTGCCTGTGGTCACACAAAAAGTCTGTGATGGGGCATGAAAGTAAATCTGTAGCTTAGTCCCTCTGTAGCATCCTAACCACTGAAAAAGAGAAACCAGCAAAAAAATAGTGTAGAGAAAGCAAGTAGAGAAAAAAGGAACTTCCTCCCTAGTTATCTCCTCACTTTATATTTTTATGTCTTTTATGTTTTGAAGTCCTTGCAAAGTTTTTCCTTGTAGCATAGTTATCTTCAACACAAAATAATCTGATATCCTACTTATCTGCAATTTTAGAAGGCTTCGTGCACCACATTCATATCTAGCAATTGTTAGAATGATTACTTTATCAGTTGCCAATATTTGTTCATTCAATATGCAACAGAAAGTAATCTTAGCTCAAAGAATTTTTAAAAATATTTTCCATAGAAGTTAATGTCTGAAATACATGAAATAAAAAGTTCAGTATAATTAATATAGTAAAAGTCTCAGTCACCAAAAGGAAATTGCAGAATGTGGGTGTCATGCTGCTACCTGTTGCCTAGCAATATTGCATACGTGTGGCACAAGATTGATAGATATCACCCACTCAGATCGCTGGATTCAGACCTTCACCGCCGAGTTGTCAGTTGGAAAAACTGCCAGGAATCAGCAAGAGAAATAACGGGTGGGAAGAGAAGCATCACAGAGTAACTTCGTCTCAGTGTCCAGCACCATACTACCCAAAAGATTGGGCGTGTTAAATTTTATTGAGTCTGTTTTTCCAAGGGCCCATGTAAATATATACATGTATATAAATATATATATAAGAAAACTTGCTTCCTAGCTAGGTATATCTGGGTCGTGCAAGTTGAGGTAATGATATCCTGAAATTGAAATGGCAATTCAGTTTCATAATTTTTAGTGACTCACACTGCATTACCTTTAAGTAGGATGAACAGAAAATTCTCTGATATTATAGATAATTATAAAGTTATTATAGCATTCCTGATAGCAAATGCTAAAGTTAAGATTAAGATGCAACACAGCGTTTTAAGCAACTCATACCTTCTCAAAATATACTTTTTGCTAAAATTTTCCATGATCCACTTGGCTTCAAAGTCAGCTTTTTCTGAGAAATCTTTCTATGGAATTAGTTCTGCCATTTTTGAACTGAGTTGAGGAGCTTCCATATGTTCTATTTTAAATTCTGGACTTGCATAATTCCAAAAAATGACTGAAGATGGAAGCCTCAGACCTGACAGGTTTTATAATTCTCAGTAGAGGAAGAAAATAATCTTGGTTTGAAGAAAATTAATTGTTTAAAAATAATGGCATCCAAAACAATTTCCTGCACATGCACAAGGACAGTCTGAAGATGGTTTTTCAGGCCAAAATGGTTTTAACTTCTGTTATATAAGAAGGCATGCTCTTACCTGTTTAAAGTCGTTACACTTGAGGAAAGCCTTATTTGTTTAGCCCCATCTATTAATAAGGACTCATTAAAATAATACAAAGTATCAGAAAAATCTAATTATAAAAAGGCTAAACAATCAATCCAATAGAGCATGAAAAGAACAACCATCTGTTGAACAGTCCAATTTGCAAAGAATTCAACATCCATCTTAGTCGTGGAAAACAGAAGAACTAACAACACAAAAGCCAAGGAAGGCACGGTAAATAATAATGAGTAAGGCAAGTAAAATAAATGGGAATTACAGTTGATCCTAATGCCCATGAAGGGTGTGGATTGCTTTTTTTGGAAACACAACAGTGGACCATTGATGGATGCTGAAGAGAATGAGGGTACGAGCCCAGACTAGCAAAATTCACCTGACAATATGGAGAGGAACGTGATGGCATGCAGCACGAAGGGCTGCTGTCATCAGCAAGCTCCTCTGGAGCCTGCAGTGTTAGAGCTGCACTAGCTCCAGCACTAAGCCTGGGCTTGGTGCCTCCATGATATGACTGTACAAATATCTGCTCTGAAGCTCATTTTAAGGTGGAAACACTTCCCTAATGACCCACTCAGGAAAGTGCTTTTTGTGTTCACAAGGAGTATCTTAATTGCATTCTGGTTTTGCTGACACTTGGTGCTGTTCAAAGCACTTAGATAAGATTTTCAGAAGTATCAAATGACTTAAAAACTGCAAGTCTCAGTAAGGACTCTGCTGCCTCTGAGTCCGTTCCTGAAACACCCACACAGCAGTTGCTGCTCACTGCAGCCAACTCCCACACTGAGTTTGGGACCTGGGGTCTCTCACACAGAGCCTAAGACCCAAGCAAGGCAGGTATATGAAAAGCTATTTAGAGCTAATTAACAGAAAATGCTAAAAGGAGAGCTGTTTTAGGCCTCCGCCCTTCCTCGGGGTTAGGTACCTGAGCCAGCTGGGGTGGTGGACTGGCAGGTCTCCTTGTGAAGATCAGAAGCCCAGCTCTGTGGTTGCAGGCAGGTACCTACTCGGCGTTTTTGAGAGAAATGAATAGACATCTCTTTATTTTCTTTTAAAATATCATAAGAGGAAGCAGTCATAGGGTTATTCCCTTTTATGTAAGCTTCTAGAGGTAGTGCGGATGAAAAATGAAAGATTTCAGTTGTCTGCACGTGTCCTGAGTGGTTCAAAATTGTACCTTTGAGCATGTGTTTTTGACTATGAGGAAAATGAGGAGGGTCTGTCCTCTTTGATGAGATGTACAAGCTTTGTGGCAGGGAGTGAAAACTCATGGGCTTGCAGAGAGAGCACACAGGAGAGTTAGGAAGCCAGAAAGGAAGAGGAGTTGTTGTATCCCTTAACCTATTTTTAGCTAATACTGGTGTAATGCAAAATGTTTTCACCAGTCTTGAGAATGGTTTTAGAAACAGTAGAACACAGACGTATAAAATTATGAGAAAGAGGGCTTGGGGCTCTAATGAGAGGATTTTGCTGACTTTTCTGCACTGTTTCTTGACCTCAACATGACATTCACCATTAATATGCATCTTCCTGGCAGCTGCTGATACAAAATTATGGCTTTTTTCCATGTGACAAAGGAGAAAGTGTTTCTTTGCATTTATAGCTAAGGGAGCAAGGCAGGAAGCCTAGTCTTCCCACAGCAACGTGGGCATCCTGAGAAAGATGTGAGCTGGAGGCTCTGGAAGGGTGTGTGTCATTACTCTTAACCTTCTTGTGGGCCTTCTAGTATTACTAGACTTAATTCCAGTTTGGCATTTATATTCCATTCAAATGTTGTGATAACATTTACTTTGAAAAAACTGAAGTAAGGTAAGGGACCAGTTCAATCTTGCTTAAGCCTATTTAAAGATACACACCTTTCCAGCTTGAAGAATGTAACATTTTAGCTCCGTTCTGACTATAAGGAAGTCTTTTTGCAACTAAGAGGGTGGAAGGGTGCCAATAGCAGTCCTATTATTTGGCAGGCAGGAGGTAACCTTACAGTAAACAGCTGTCAACTTCACAGTCTAGCTGAATTTTAATGGCTCAAAGACTAAAGAGATTTACGATTTTGCCTGAACCCTTGGGGTCCGGGCTGAATTACTCAGGGCTACATTTAAGCTATCACGTTAGGGTCATATGATTTGTCTATATAAATTCCTCAAAGGTGCCATTAAAATGTCAGTTCTTAACTTAGCTAGAACTATAAACTACTTCAGCACAGTTTAAATCTCTGATCTAGTATAAAACAATCAAAAGAGAATAAAAGGAATATTGTGTGGTTGGAGGCACTATCACTTTTAACCACATGCAGGTGTATGCCATTGCTCCCCATCATTTTGGGTTAGTCTTGTTCTGCATGCAATGGAGAGTCAGGCTTAGCCTGAGTAAAACAATAACATTGTTTACTAGGAAACTTAAAGAACTTTGCCTTCTAATTTAACTTCGGTGTGTAAATGCCAACCCCTTTCTTTTTTCTTGGGTGTCCATCAAAATATTAAAGGGATTCCCAGACACTCAAAATATGGACAACTACTTAATAAAGTCCCTCCAATTTTAGATAAATATCTATTGTGATTATTAGCAGTCTCAGAATATTGATAGGAATTGGAAACCAGAAAGGACTGTAACTTTTAAATTAGGCCAGTGGCAAGTACCCTATGAATCACAATTCGGAAAAGAAAAAAAAAAAAAAGAAAATTCCCACCATTTGGAGAAGACTGTGCTGAAGCAGTGATTTATGACCATTTCTTATGCATAAAGAAAGAACATTTAAATCTGTACTGTAATTCTGCACTAAGGCAAGTACCTTCAGTCGCTGCTGTGGACTAGGCACACTCACTTACCTATCTGTCAGTGACAGCAGACAATTAAAGCAGTAATTTAATAGGGAATTCTGGGGCAAAGAATGCTGGGATGAATACTGATACCCTAATGAAGGATCAAGCTGTGGTAATAGGTCCTAGTGGTAATGTGCAGTATGATGAGCTAGAGTTTTGATTTGAGGAAAGTTAAATAGAGATGCAAAACTACAAGTCAGTGAAAAACTATAAATTACAGGTGACTAGCTATGTGCAGTTTCAGAATCAGGCATATTTGCCTCCACCTGGTATGCCTCATGAATACGCACCTGCATGATATTGATATTTTTCCTACAGATTTGAGTAAGGCTATGCATTTTGTAACAGCGCGGCTGTATACCAAAGCACTGTCTGTTACAGAAGGCGAGGGCAAATATACTCTGCTGTACTTATGTTTTAAGCTGTAATCTTTGTATTATTCTGTTACTCCTACTCTATAGCAGTCAGAAATCCTGCAGCATGTCTCAAAAAAATTATACTGCAGTGCTGATGAGTGTATCTTCAAAATGGACGTTGTTTGGAAGATAAACTTGTGCCCTGCAGTGAAGATAAAACGTAGATTTATTGAAGCAAACAACAACAAAAAGCTGTATATTGGATTTTGAGTCCTTTTTATATGTTAGGGTCTATAAAATCAGGCTTCTTGCCCTTTATATTTGCAAGTCAAGCAGGAACAACCATTGAAAGTTTTCTTGATCACCCATCTTTTATGTCCCTTGTAATCAAGCATATACCAAATTCCAGTGATTTGAAGAGAAAAACCATATTTCTTTATTCAAAACAAAGCCGAGAGATAAAATTGCTCCTAATGCCTTATCAATAACAGTTTTCTTCTGATATCAATAGAAGTTCATTTTCTTGATATCTCACCAAAAGCACAGAGACACTTTCAGTACATTCAAGTTTATTTCCAAAGACTTGTGCCTCTTCACTTAGGACTGGATTTATTGCCTCTGCAAAAATACAGGTAAAACTGGCTTTACGCTGAAGAAAAAGGCAAAGCAGGAGGATTGGGTAGAGGTGCCCATGGAAGGAATACAGAGCAACTCCTCCATATCCACTCCTCAGTCCTCTGGCTGAAAGCAGAAGCTTTTATGGCTGCTTTTCCATATATTAAAGTATAGCACTGCTGCTTTCAAGAAATTACTTACACTTCACATGTCCTTGTTTCTTTCCCAGCTGGATCCAAATTCCCCACTGTGCTACCCTGTGTGGAGCCATGATGAGCCTCAGTGTTGTGTGGAGTTTGTTGTGTTAAACTGGATGTAATAAATAAATCAGAGTCAATGCACAACATTAAACTGTCAAGCAGTAGTTGGAAGTTCAAATATTGAGAGCTTAGCTTACTTATTGCCATGGCAATCACTATTAAAAATATTCTTAGCTTATACTAAAGGTACAAAAAAGAAGGGAAAGCAAAAGGCATTTGAAATGTGAAGTACAAAGACTTCAATTTAAAAAAAAAAATTCCTTATCCTTTCAGTGAGGGGACCTTCTATAAGGGAACCCTGGGTTTGACAATCTTGGATGATTAAACTTGATATTAAGTGTCTTCTCAGGGACAAAAAAAAGGTAAGTGCAGCTAGGCTGGTGCTGCTGCTGTTCATAGTCTGATCTTGTTTTTATGAAACAACTGATCATGGCCTGAGCATCATGCAATACCTCTGCCTTGGATAACTCTCTCGGCCCCTTGCTGTCCCCTCCTATCTCTAAAATACAGAAGTTAGCAATAGGTATTCTAACTCACTGCAGTGCTCTGGGGTTTAATTAATAGTTCTTTATAGAGAAGTCTAACAATATTTATCAATATTTTTGCTACTAGGCATTGCACTTCCTCATTCAAAGTTCATAAAAGCAAGATGACCCCCCACAAAGTATTATGTAATAATTTATTTCAAAATGTTAAAATAATAAAAAAAATAAGTTCCTGCATTCCTTATTACAATGTCTGTGAAAGATACTGTCTAAGAGGCGTGATAAAGGAGAACTCTCTTATTAGGGATGTCATAGGGGATAGTGAATAGATGCAGGTAATTACCATTTCAAATGTCTAATGACCTTTTCACTAAAGCACAATGAACCGCTATCACGCTCTGTTGCTTTTGGCAGAATGTGATCTTCATGCATACAGATGCACAAACAACTTCCTTGATTTTCTAACAGAGTAATATAATTCAAGAGTTTGCATTGTAGTTACTATTTTTTCCAGGTGTTGGAGTGTGAAGTTTGAGAAATAAATGGTTTAAGTTTATATCACTCAGACTGTGGCCAGAATTTGGAATGTGTGGTGTTTCTAGATCATCTGGCATGAACACAGTGAGAACTGATGTATGCTAGCATAAACTGTAAAGAAGGCATTGATGATAGAAGCAAATCAGCAGGGATATTTGCACCAATGCAATTCTCTGTTCTTGTGTGGAGACACACAAAACAGTGACAGGTGCAGCATCTGCTGAATTGAATTATTCGTAGTGTGGCAGCCAGGAATATACTTCAGTTTGCTCAAGAACAAAAAGTGTTTAAATAAAAAAAAAGTAGCATTCAAAAGAAGATCAAAAATACTTCATTACCATTCAAACAATAAGCTACAATGTGAAATGTTTAATTATAAAATTAACAATAGAGCTTTTGTGTTATTTTGTGTTTAGGGACAACCTGGAGAATCTAGAGTTCTGAGACAGAAAATCAAACATATTCAGGGCTTTTGCGCTCCAGTTCTAGGGGAAATGACAGTGCCTATTGTTTCTGTCTGCGTTGTGAAGAAGTAAGCCTGTTGATTAGGAGGCACCAATCCCTGCCAAAAAATATTAGCGCACTTTCTTATACAGAAGTATCGGAACTACTCAGGTGGTTCTGACTAGACCATTTCTCTCTGCATTCAGGTCTGGGGTGACTGGAAAAAATATAGGTGGAGTCAGAAAATCCCTGTTGAGAAGAACAATTTTACTTGCTACTTACATTAATCACAATATGTTTAGGCTAAACAGCTTGACCATGACTCAAGTGTGTGGGAGAGTTTCTTAGAATCACATGAGATTAATATACGGTTCCTTCATTCCAGCTAGCGCTATATTCATGCTGGATTACACAGCAACAGTATAATGCCTTCCATTAAAAAAAAAGTCTCTGACTGTCACAGTTCAGTGTTTAGAAAGAGTGGGGAAAAAACCCCAAAGGATATCTCACCTACTCAGAATTTGCTCATTAGCTTTTGGTTCTTGCATCATGCAGTGAGAACCCAAAAAACCTCAACATGAGCCATTTTGTGGTAAATGTCGAACTGCAGCATTTCCTGTTTTTAATCCATGAAACCAAATTGGAACCATTTTCAGTATTTATACTGAGACTGGGAAGGCAAAAGGTGTCTTGGCTGAATGGTTCCCCTTCAGCCTTCTGTGTTGGAGAACTACCTATAAAGACTCTCTATGAGGTGGAGATTTCTAGACAAAAGAATGAATTGAGTTAATCCGAACAGTGAGGTAAAGAGTAGTTTACAGTCATAGCTGGTGTGAAAGCCCTGTTGTTTCTTTAAGTAAGGTATTGACTGAAGTTGGACTGCTATAAATCTTCCTGCAAGAAATCTGTATGTATACAAGCTTGAAAATTAAGTCTACCCTGTTGGGACTGAGACAGAAAAAGACCTGACTCTTAGAACTTCACTGGTCTGTAAAATAACTAAAACATTTGCCAGGAAGGAGGAAGACAGTGTGATTTGATACACGTTTTTAAAAAGAATATTGAAGTTATAGTTCCATTTAATTGACACATTAATACTAGAAAATTGGCTCCTACACATAACCTGAAACCTATATCACATTCTTCTACTTGTTTTCTGATATCACCAATTGAAAGCATATCACAGAAAATAAATCCATTTTCTTGTCCAAAATATGAACAATTTCAAGAGAAAACACTGAGCTGAAGAGAAATAAGAAGGAAAAAACACCCCAGTAACCGCAACAGGTAAATAAAATGACTGCCTCTAACTAATAAACTGGGAACCTGGGTACTGTGTTTGACAATAATATAGGAACTATAATTTGGCTCACAAACCTCTCAAGAAGTAGTAAAAACTGTTATGTGTTTTCTTGATGAGAAGCTGGGCATGTTGTTGACCTCGTCATTCTATGATGTTTCTTCTTCTCTGGATATTCAGAGCACATGGCACTTCCACTGAAATCTCTTGTTCTGATTGCTGAAGTGTTATATTGCTATTTTCTTGTACAATTGAAGCTATGCAGAAACCAAAGCGTAGATCCCAACCATGCAGTCATAAAGGGTCTTGGGGAAACATTCAGAAAATAAAATGTACACTGCAAATACTGAATGCAGCAGTGAAAAATGGTCAGTCATCCTTCTGCTAATACTCCACAGGCTATCTGTAAGTGGCGATTATGAACTACCTCTCATTTAGGCAATGGTTAGTTCACTAACTAGTAGGATAGTCACCAGACCATGCTGTTGGACTAGCAGGTTCCATTTAATGGCTGCACGCACAGAAATAGTGTTCTTGGATAGATTTCTAATTGCAATGTAATTCTTTATAGAAGGTATACTGTTACGAGCACAAGCTTTTCTCATAAAACCAGGTCCAAAGGACATAGACATTGACAAGCCAGTCATCGCAATAACTGAATTTTAGGGCTGAGAGTTAGAGATTTAGGTGCTCTAGGGAGAGTTTTAGCTTGCAAACTTTAAGGATGTTGCCAGTTAGCGATGCTGTGCGATTGCACCCTGGGGTTGGTTAGGCTGGCAGGAGCGTCAGCTGAGGAAGGAAAGTTTGTGGTGATGCTGGAAACAAAATTGGCTCTTTCATTGCATTATAATGAATTAAATAATATTGCTTGGCACATGGTTTACCTTTGATCAACCCAGTTGCTCATGATCTTGGACCAAATCTCAATCCTCTCTCTGTCTCCTATGACTTTGATTCTCCTTTATAATTTCTCATAGGCAAACGATGGGTTTCTTTCCTGGCCATTTAATGCTAGATACTTAATGGTATTCAGGCACGTAAATTTGAAGAGAGAGATTACATATGTTTAAAATTCTGGCACCTAGTTTTTCAAGTTATTTTAAATTGGGAAAATTCCTTACTTTGGGTAAAATTTATTGTCTGCCTTTCAGGAGGAGACACCTGCTTTGATTTTTATTGTTAGTTGAGGTCATTTAATCCACATCAAAGTATATGCACATTTACTTAATTTGCATGCTGTGAACTGCCCCAAGGTTTCAGGACCAAATCTTTAGCTGATAGACATCTTCAAAGAAGCCATGTCAATTTATATTAGCAAAAGATTTGGTCTTTAATTTTTTTCAGAATGGAATATCTGATCTGAATCCAAAGTTCCATGAATGACATCTCCAGGTGGGGGCAGGGCATCCAAAGACATTTGAATCATCCTTTCCTGTCTATATCTCTTTATGCAGAAGTATTTCACTAAATATTTCTCTAAATGTGCATGGAAAAATTGAGCAGCACATGGAATCTATAGTGGAAAGACAGTTGTGTATTTTCATGCAGAATTGATGACTAGTTATGGGAAGCAGAATTACCAACTCTAGAGAACACAGATGTTAACTGGCATAATGCCCTCTTGATGCAAATAAATACATTAGATGCTATAAAAGATTTTAAAACAGGAGAGCTCATCTTGGCAGGAGATATATTTGCTGGATTTGTGCTATTCATTTTGTTTTATAGAATTGCTGTGGAATTGGAATAGACTATTTGAGGAGCTTCTAAATGCACCAGTGGAATAAGAGTTTAAATTCATTTTATTTCTGATGTTTTTAAAGGAAAAAAAAAAATGCTTAATCTGTGCAGAGACACTTCACCTTCCTTAGTACCCAAAGGGTCTGAGCTACATGCCTGGTAAACTAAGCAATGACACTATTGCAAAGTGATGAAAGGCTGGACAACTGTTCAAACATGCAGGGTTGTTAGTGTGTCTGGAGCACTACAGAGGGGAACTTTCCCTTTTCATACAGAAGCTGTGATATTTGCATTCTTCCTTCATCACTAACATTCTTTATGATCCACGTCTTACCGTTATCACCAAGTTTTCACCACCTGCCACTGTCCTCAAACAGTTCCTTTTATTCCCATGTGATTATTTGAATTTCTTCCAAGTAAAACTTGACAGAATATAATATGACCTATCTCCTCCCTTTCTTCTCCTACATCTCTGCTCCTGCTGCCTGTCACAAAAATACAGGAGGTTTTTGTGGGTCCATCTCCACTTCCTTTTATAACCACAGGGACCTAGGTATCTATCTAGGGCAACAGATTTTAAGGTCAAAAACCTGTTGACATACCTTGGGAAGTGTTGCCGAGGTACTTTAAGGCAGTGCTATATCCTGCTGTTTGTAGTGGATTTTTGTTATACATCCTTTTTATTAAGGCAGTCGAAGGGACCCACACCTCAACCGCGCACTTTTGGATATTAGTGCAAGCCCAAATAGAGGGGACTTGAAGAGTGCTGGAGGAGGTGGACCCTGGTCTGATTTGTTACAGCATGTCCTATCTTTGAGTCTTGCCATTACTTTGTGACGTTCATTAGTAAGAGAGTAGTGAAGGGTGTACGTAAGAGAGTGAAGGGCAGGAGGGAAATGTGAAACGTGACCCTTAGGTTTTTCCCTCTCTCCTAGGTGGCTGTCACATTCCATAGCAGCTGCTTTTATAACTTGCAGTCATTTTTTTTTTTTTCCCCGAAGCCATGTCCCTTTTAACTTCCTGGTCTCATTTTTCAGGCATTTTGAAGCATTTTGCCACCTCTCTTTGTCCCTCCTGTTTTCCCTGATGTCAAGATAGCTTTTTTGTTCCATGCTGTTGTTTTATGAAGCCTTTGTCTCCTTATACTCATCTCTCTCTCTCCTCCACATGCTACTGTGAGCTCCCTTTACTAGTGTCTGCATTTCTGCGTCACATCAATCTTGCAATATGACAGATGCAGCCTCTAAAATAACCTGTGCATGATGCATACAACCTGAAAATAAACATTTATTTCAGCGTTAGGTGCGTCATACCTGCAAATAACCTCATTTATCTAGACATGTTTATTTTAATGCTTATTGTATAAATACCAGTATCTCAGCATACGCTACAATACCATCTGCCACTTGCTCTTGTATTACTCATAATTTAATATAGCCCTATGTTACTCCAATTTTTTATGTTGCCAAGTTCATACATAGCTACATACTTTGACAAGGATACAAGTGTGTTATAAAGATTGCAGAAAATATTACACTGAGGTTTAAAGTGGCGCTTTTGGGCTAGAGAATGTTAATTCAGACAAGGTATGTGACACTAGCAGTTGCACAACGTGGATTGGTGCAGTATTTTTTCCAAACTTGTTTTGAATCTTCTCAATAACTTAAATAAAGGGTAAAATGGCAGAATTGTATGATAAGAAATAAAAGTATATCCCACCTGCTCACTGATTTGAGTTTTCAGTTCTCCCTAGGCTAGAGAAAACTCAATTCATGTATTCAAGTGAATTAACCTATAACTTACTTGATTGCTGGAGAGTTTCTGTGGACCATTATCCTTGACAGGACACTGAAATGGCTATATCTGATCAGAGTGTCTTGGTTCTTGAAGAAGCCAAATATACACAGCAAGGAGATGCAAAAAGTCCTACAGTAAGCTGTCATGTAACCAGCATTAGTTTCTTCTGCTTCCATGGGTTAGCTTAACTTTCGGAGCCTGAGATTACTTTTACCTTTGTTTCACCTTCCAGGACATGCTTGGGTGTTGCCATTAATTCCAGATTGTTTATAATATAATTATATTAACACTTTGAAAAAATCAAAATCTGCAACAGCTAAAACTTGGTGCCTGTTTTTAAAAAAGCATTCAGTATCACAAGTCTAGCCTCTAATCATGAGTTGTTTCCATTGCTGCGTGCCCTTCCTCTGGGATATCACCTCTCTCCACTAAATACCCAAAGACAATTGTCAGAGGCTGGGAATGTGATGCCAGGTAGTCCCTGAGGACTAAAAATAAGCTAAATTAAATCAGTACCTGCTGACTTGAACACATCTAACTTCTTTAAACACCCTTTTACCTCTTCGTGGGTTCTGGCCTCGTGGTCCAAGGCCATAGCTAAAAACTAACAGAGCTTCACTGATGACAGGACTGCTGTAAGCTGCAGCAGAGCACTGAGCCCTCCGGAGAAATGCCACCCCCTGAGCTCACCAGCTGGCTCTTTGTAACACGGGTGATTGGGCTTTTCAGCAATACTTATGCAAAGCCACTCTCCATCAATTCTGAAACAATTTGTGCTTGATCGCTGGTACTTTTTCATATTTAGGGTAAAACAGTTCTCATTACCCCCATTTTGCAATCACAAATCCATTTTTGGTCAAAGTGATTTTAGAGGAATTTGGGAAATAATGAAAAAAAGCACAGATTTTATTGTTAAAGCAATGACCAAGAGCTACTCCTGTCGTTGATACAGAAAGGACTGATTGGATGCGAAAACCCCCTATATTCTATGGAACTAGGGAATAAGACTTCAATATTCCTCCCTTCATTGACCTCAGTAAGGCTTGCACTTTTCAAGACTCTTTTAGTAGGTATGAGTCTAAAAACTACTTTAGTAAATTCAGTGCCAGTTAAGCACCAGGTAGGTTTGGCTCATTTCATAGCTCTGATCTTATTAAAAAGAAGCTGTATATATTGAGCAGATTTTTCAGACCAGATCATGAAAACCCTGGCTATTAAGGTGCTAGATTGTGAAATTACAGTTGGCTCTGCTGTTGCTGTCCTAAATGTCTTTTCCTTTATTGTGGTCCAGAGCCCTCTGTTGCTGTCACACTCCACCTCAGATCTGTGGTGGATTTTATGTATAACTTAGAGAGTGTCCAGAAAGAAAAGGTACTATCAATATGTAAAATCAAATTATGGTGCATCTAAGGTGACTGGGATGCAGTGTTTTAGCACAGCTGTTTAACAGGGATATTTTCTTGAGGAACCTGATTTACCCTTAAGATATGGAACAGTAATAACTATACCTTAACTGAAACAATATTAGTATAAATGTAGATAGAGCAAAATAGCCTAACGGTGGCTACCATAGATGCTGAATTCACAAATGTGGAGGGGGACAGATGACACCACAGTGTGATTTTTGGACATGATGCGTAGTTTCTCAAGTGAAGAAATAAAACACCCTGCTTTTATAAACTTAGCTACAAGTTAGCATCTTTTAACACTCTAAATTATTCTGTACACTGTTAATGAAAGCTGTTTAAGTAAAATTGCACAGAGCATTGTATCTATAATAAAGTATCAGAAATTATACATAATAAGGAAAATTAATTTGCAGTTCTTTTTACTTTTGTTTTATCCCCTCCATTTTCTTTCTGAATTTTGCACTTGAAATTAAATTGAGTCTACTCCCAAAAGGCAAAAGACAAAGACCGTATGTACAGAATCATTAATGGACTGTGCTGGAGTGTCCTTCTGTAGGTCCGTATTTTACATGTCCATTACACTAATTATTGAGTCTTTGTATCACCTATTCGTGATCATTGCACTTGTCAAAGTACAGAAAAAGAGAAAATTAAAGCAAGATTTCTGGCATATTTGTGTTATTTGATGATATGCCCTGATATACGCTCTCTCATTTTCAAGGGACTGTCATTTAAGTAGAAGGCACTTGAACTTAGATTCTGATTTTGTGTTAAATAACTAAGGCACAGGAGCTGGGCTAAGGCATTTAGCACCATGGTCCTCCTGGTCTTTTAGGTGACAGGAGGGTGTGACTCGTATACAGTGCAGGGGTTATACCAACAAGTTTTGCAGAATCAAAGGCAGGCTGTCTCTGAATTTTTTCAATAATCATGAGTATTTACAAATCTCAAAAATTGCAATTTAGTCTGTTTTTGATAATTGGCTTAATTGGAGTTTGCAGCCTGCTTTCTGCAGGGGAATAAATCTCATTTTACTTAAAATAGGAAGAAATTTGTTCTTCTCCTGCTGTTTTTGATAGGGTGCTTGACTACTCTAACCTTCGTGGGAAAATATTTTGCTTAAGTTCTTTTTTTATCTCCTGTTAGTTTATTTTTAATTACTACTTCAGTACCCTGGGATTTACCATTGATCATCTTCCTACACAATTATCCTTAGCTTGCTGAAGGATTTGTTTATTTTTTAAGTTATATATGCTCTTTTAACACTTGCGTGTGTGTGTAACCACTTGTAATAGGAGGATTCTGCTTTACTCAGAGGAAAGGTGGATTAATATTACTGGTGTTATGAGGGTGTAACGCAAAGGGAAGATGTTGTCTGAACATTATTGCTGTCTTGGGGTGATCATCTTTGTAACAGCATCTCAGGGGAATGCACACCATGGAATAAGGTGTTTCTGCCCCAAGGTTACCTAGGGAACACTGTAACATAAAATGTGGGAGGTTAACGTCTGTAAGAGTGTTTTAAATGCACTAAAGTTCTTTGCAAAGCAACTCCCACTAGCTTGAGAAATACCTCTTAAATTTATGAAAAATTAATCTCCAACTTCACTGGAAGAGATAGTTTCTACTTCTCGCAGTACTGGACGGTCTGCTCTCTATGTAGGTTTTGCAATATAATTTAAAAAATAATTCCATCATTTTGTTTTAAGTTAAATCTTATCTTTTGTTTAAGTCTTATCTTCAATGAGTAGATCAGTGTAATTCAGCTGGTTTACTATATAACCTAAGGTTCTGTCCTAAAATTTATTTTTCTCCATCTCCAAAGAAATTACTTTTCTTGTACAAGAAAACAAACCAAACAAAACATTTTCTACTCCAGTTAAAACAATATTGGCACCGAAATGCCAAACTTTTCTTCAGCTCTGAATGTATTTGGATATCCATTAAAGATTTCTGATATATTCCATCCTAACTTTTAAATACATATTGTACAAATTCAACTGGCATTGAAAAGGGACAAAGTGTGAACTGCAGATCATGTTACTTGAGCCGCACAGGGAGACTCCTGCACCCAGGTGGATCTCCCTGATGGCCAGTGCCATTCTCCTTGAGTTCATGTTTGCCCCTGTATTTACTGGAAGGAACTTTTTGCTGTGAATGCCAGCTTTTGGACATTACATAGTAATAAATAGTAACTTTTGGTTTGTGATTAGTCTGAAAGCTGCTCTGAATGTCCCACATTTATTTGCTTTCCAAAATTATGGGTGGAACAATTGCTAAGAAAAGGTCTGAAGAAGAAGGTTGATTATTGAATCATCCTGTAAAATTCAAGAGAGAAAGAACTATAATTATAAGCAGTAGAGAAAATCTATAGGAAGGAGATAATTTCCCATTAAATTCAATGGGGCAGTTGTCAGCTTATATAAATTGGTGAATTTATTGACTTCAGTGGAGCCTGCTTACACAGTATGAAGATTCAGCCTACCAGTTTTTGAAGCAAGTTCTGTAGAACCCATTTTATGTCAATTGCTTTCATTTTTATTCAGTTCGATATGACTAATTATTACTGTTCCTTCTGTTAGAATGGACCAAATGGCTCTTGTCAGAGTGTTCTGCTGAAATGACTCACTCAAGAAAATGACAAGTAGTGACAGATCTTGCAGCTTATCAGTGAGGACCAAGGAAATTTATTGTCATGAGTGGTACCCACACGTGCTGGAAAGCTCAAGTCACTGTTAAGCTAACCCTGAACTTGGTTCTCCTGCCTCACTGTATTATGTATTGCCACAGAGCTACAGTCTCATTGCAGGCTGTAAAAGGTCAGCATTCTGTGCAATTAATCTAAATTACATGCACATTTCAGAATATGCCACATTGCATCACTTTAACCGTCATACAAACGATTACTGTAGTTCAGGTAGAGTTCACTTTGAAAGTTTCCATTGGCCTTAAGTAGAGAACCTTTAGTTTTGTAAGCGAAACAGTGGCATAAACCCCTTTATTTTCTCTAGCATATGAAGTCTGAAACAATTACAGCTTACCTGGTAAATCCATTTTCCCTCATTCTCTGCAATTCTCGGATTTCCTTATGTTCCCCTGACTCAGGGAAAATATTCATTAGGACAAGCACGGACAGTTCCCCTAACTATATCAAGTTCGAATTGCTGAAGATAGTGGTTGGTATAGCACTTCCACAGGTTTTGTAGAGAAATATCTAAAGAAAAGCCAACAGCTGACTATACAACTTATCCAGGTTTTCATCCTAAACTAGGAAAAAAAAAGTTAACAGTTTAACTGACTCCCTGAGTTCCCTTCTCCAATATATTATTTGGTGTAAGATGGTTTCTGCCCCATGCATGTACTATTTCAGACTGTGCTGAAGGGATGCACAACACTTTAAAAGCCATTTACTCTGCCAGGGCATGACTCCCTGTGCCTGAAGGAGTGTTTGTATGCTCACCTTTTGGAGCAACAATACTGGGAGGCGTGGCTGTAGGAGACGGTGATTGGGGTTTGCTCAGGCTGGTCCTTTAGCAGTGCTGGTAGCTGAAGGACAGCTTCAGACTAAGGCTGTTGTAGTCTCCACTGAACAATGCAGCAGTGAGCTTCAATCCCACATCAGCATTTTTGAATGATGACATTTGCTTGAATTTTCTACTTTTTTCTCTCCCTTTTTGGCCCCTACTTAGAAATATATATGTTCCCTTCAATTCAAAGGGAATTGAACTTCCCTTTCAATTAGACCTATTTCACAGATGGAAAAACCGAAGATGGAGAACCCAGTGCTACAAGGTGACTGCTACTGTCATGTTATAGCTGACTTTGCATTTGCAAAGACACCGTAAAGCAGATTTCACGCTGCTGCCACATCAGTGAATGGCCCATGATAGATAACACCTCACGTATGGGGCACTTGGGTTGAGGTACAGGATGAATGGCGCAGGGCACACACCACAGATGCTGAAATGCGTGACTCCGCAGCAGCCTGTGGTAATAGGGCTGTTGGCTCCCCATTTGTTGCAAGACGTGCAAAGGACAGGGTCTGAATTGTTCTTTTTCAGGCCCCGTGCTGTGTTAATGGTAGTGAACAGCTGAACTCATGTGTTGCTGTTGTAATTCCTCCTTCAGCAGTATTTCCCCATTCCTTTGCCACTATACTATATATATTACCCTTTTATAGATGTCCTTCCTTCCATCAAATCTCATAGTTAAGAATAAGAAACCAAAATGAATAGAAAAGGTTTGTTTTCCCTTCTGTGGGAGGCAGAGCACCCTTCCCTTTCCCCCAAAACACAAATCCTCAAACTCCAGCAGTTAAACTGCAATCCAGAACACTAACATTTGGATTTGGAAGCATTTCGCATGCACAGATGGGGCTCCACAAGGTGTAAAGCAGTGAAGAATGTTGTAAATTGTTGAGTCAGGTTAAATTAAAAAAGTTAAAAGGGGAGGAAAAAGAACCAAAACAAAGGGAAGTAAAGGAAGAGGCTCCAGATGTGGGTCGGATGGGACCTGACTATGTTTCAACATTTCTTCAAGGCAGGTGGGGAAAGTCAAGTCTTCAGAAAATATTTTTGGGGAGCACTGGAGGTGATGAGTTAGGGACAGGATGTTTTGGAGGCACCTCCCACCCATGAGAACTGTCTGTCAGGGGGAGCTGGAGTCCTGTCCCACCAAGTCTCCTTCACACCTGCACGGCGTTGACGCTGCGGCTGGATGCTGGCTTGCCTCCCAGCCTCCGAAATGGGAAAGCAGGAAGGTACAGGGGAAGGGAGGGATGCTGCCAGGGCCTGTAGCCCATGCTGGGCTTTATGGGACCATGGCTGGCAGGGTAGGAATTACTCCCCTTCGCTCCCCATTGATGGGGTGTGGGCCAGCACCCCTGGCATGTGGTCATTATGTGGGGACTGAGCAGGTTCCAGGCTCCCCCTGAAACAGAGGGAGCCAAGGGCTCCCTGAGTCACCTCTTGCTTTTTCCACAGCTGTGTGTCCCAAATGAAGGTGTAAAGTAATTGGCAGTCTGTCCCTCACATCTCATTTTAATACTGCAGTAATTCCATTTTAGACAAGCTGTGTACTTTTATCTTCCTAAGGGATCTCAAACAAGCTTTTAATTTTCAGCAAAACCCTTCCAGATCACCTTTAAGATCAGGGTTGGAACTAATTTTTGTGGAGTGCCTGAGGCATGGCTCAGGGAGAAGGATGGGGAAGGAGTCTGGAACGGTCTTGGAGGCTTCAGGGGGACCTCCTCACGTCCTGGTGCTCGAGAACAGTGCACAGCACAGACCCTGGTGGAAAGTGCAGCTCTATTCAAACAGCAAGTTCAGAAACTACTAAAACACAGTTGTAATGAAGCAATATTGTAAGAAAAAGAAGGAACAATGAGCCATGCCAAGGACCTAGTTTTCCTCTCAAACCAGGAAAACTCAGTGGACTTGTCTAGTTTCGTGCTTGCAGTGATGAACAAATTTGTTTCTCCTGTCCCTTCCTCCTTCTGGTGTTGCACCAGTGTCTTGCATATCGGCACACTGTGCAACCATTGGAGCTTGCCTCAACTCTGGGCTTAGTGTATGGTATCCCTTAGTGGAAGCCATACTACAGTCCTGCAGTGGGGGTATGGCTTTTGGAGGGAGCCTGTACCCCACCCCCGGCCCCAGCAGCCATCTCGAGAGTCAGTCTGTCGTGTGATCTGGTGGAGTCTGGGGAGATAAGAAATGTAAATAGGAAATCAATCGTGAAGCTACCAGAGAGATGTGAGGTTGGTATAAGATAACAAAACCACTACTACCCCCAAAAACCTCACCCCACCCCCCCCAAAAAAAAAACCACAAACAAACAAACAAAAAACCTGGAAGAAAACTCCAAAATACTTTGTCTTGTGATGCATGGAGGGAGGAGGAAACATTATAAACTTAACTACTATGATTCAGACAACAGAAGAGATGAGAATTATGTAGAGCAGAAGAGAGTTTAGGTTGGAAAAATGTGATTGAGTTAAGAGGAAGAAAAATTTAGGCTGCATCTCATGAGAAAATAGACTAATTGTGAAATCCTCTACTACAGTTAGGTCTGGGCCCCCTGGGAAATAATGGAAAAGACTGTTTCTCGGCATGTAGAAGCCCCTAGACAAAACACCAGTACTTTAGGAATAGGTTAGGCATAACTGCAATATAGTTCATCAGCAGCAACCCCATTCCTGCACTGACAGGAAAGAACTAACTAATTTATCAGTAACAAGTTTTTGCGTATCTCTATTTCCATATGCCGAGGACACTGAGATTGCTGATGAAGGTTTTTGGTTACAGAGGTGATTTTACAAAATGAGAATTTATCTAATAGGAACAGGTCTAAAACTAATGGTTCATTTTGCATAGGCTGCCCAGCAGCCAGCAGCTAGTAATAGCTATTTGCCTCTACTCTCATCTTAAGCTAGATTTGAACAACTAAATTAAAGGCAAAATAAAATTTAAGGTATTTCTTTAACCTGCTTGATCCCCCTGGGAAAGATTTGCAAATGCACTTGTATTCGTCATTTAGAAGCTTTCCTGTTGCTTACAAGTATCTATTTTCTTGAGACACCTTATCGGAAAAGTGGCTTAGTGTTTTTCATCATCCACTGTAGCCTGTTTTCAAAGCAAAAGATGGTATGCATTTGAAGATATTTGTTCACAGTATTGCTTGGCAAACTTCAAAATATGTCTAATTTTTAAAATAATAAAAACTAATCATGAGCAAGATATGCAATTGGATGCAATTTCACAATTCAAAATGATGTTTCAAACTCATCCTAAATATGTCACTTGTATATAGCTACTGGCATTTCTGTATCTATTTATTTGCAGTAAACGACACAGCTCAGATCTTTGCTTGGTGGCAGTCTGTACATTTCACTGTAGGTAAATATGGTTGGTTTTACCCCCAGTGTTAGCTGAAGCACTTAACACCCGCGGAAGATCTAGGGAAGGACTGTTTCTCCAAGCTCGCTGTGTTTGACGTTGGCTTTTAGTCTGGTTTGAGCTGGAACTTTTCTTAATGCTCTTTATCTCGGTTTTCCATCAGTGACATTTCAAAGTTGTTGCATGAGCTTAAGCTGATCTTACTGCAGGTAAAGGGAATTTTTACATTTTCTCCTCCATCTTCATTCTTCCACCCTTGCTCTCTGGGCTTGTCCGCACAGCTGGTGTCAGCTGTAGCTTTTATCTCTACCTATCCATGGGTTGGTTCAACTTACTAGGCCAAAAAAAAAAGATGGATAATTTTCCCATTAAAATCCCAACTTACAAAAAGATGGATAATTTTCTGCTCGGTTTGTAAGTAGAATCAAGAAGACCAAATGATGCCAGAGCCAGTGCTGGGCAAGGTCTGGGCTGAGCAGGATGAGGTGGGGAACAAGACCTGCCTCTTTCAGCAGCAGAGAAGCTGGGAGCTATTACCTTGTCTCAGCCTCTCTGGCTCACCCTCCTGACATAAACATGCTTTTTTACCAGACAGGGCTGCTGTGACGATAAATTGATACATGTTGAGGATGTGTTCAGCCAAAGACTATGGAGACAGTATTGCCCAAACCAAAGATCTGTTTTCCTTGTTTTTAATTACCAAATACACTTTCTACCAGATTAAGGATTTTAATGCTAATTTTCATGTCCTTGTATACATTTGTCAATTGTACTCTTGAAAATGGAGGTGTATATCTGAAGTAAATGGCTAAATGAGAAATACAAAATTCTGATCTTAATTTTTTTATCAAGAAATCGTTTATACAGAAATAGAAAAGTATTACAGTAAATGCATAGAAAATTACCATGGAAAACTTATCACTGAATTAACATGCAAATATACATATTATATTGACATCAAATAAGTGAAATCATAATATTTAGTTTTGTTAAGGAGCTTTTTCTGCAGAATTCTTGCCCAGAGTACAGACAGGACAGGATATTTGCAGTTTCAGCAGCCAAATGGAAGACAAGTACTGGCTGGTTTTTATCAGGTACTGTATTCTAGTGTGTTGCCTACTATGTATTGTCTAATTTATGTCCATTTCACACCATTGCAGTTATGGCTGTAATATAATAAAAATGAAGTGTAAATTTCCCAGTACTTTACATTAAATATATTTTCATTCATTTAAAAAGCAACAAAAAACAAAACTATAACAATGTGTAAGGTATGAAAAGAAATGTTAAAAGTTTGTTCTTTCTGGCTAGGATTTATTACTTGTTTATTTTCCATTTGGAAATATCAGGAAGAATAGGAAAAGGAGACAGCAATGGCATGCTGCCCATTCTTTTACCTTTAAAACTGTTAATCAATTTAAAGAAGTTGAACTGGCAAAGTTGACTGAAACATTCTTGTGCATATTTAGCTCAAATGATATGCAACAAAAATGTACTGAATTTGTGAATGTGCACTCAGATAGATAGTCCACCTCTGTTTTGACCAAACAATGTAATTTTAGACCATGAAATAACGCCATCCCAATAACTTAAATAGTAAGTCATATCTACATTCCAAGAGTATGTTCAATGGAGGATGGCTAGCACAATCAAGCTTAATTAGAAAAACAAAGCAAAATTGCTATGTGCTTGATCCAAAGCCTATGGAAGACTATAAGAATCTTTCAGCTGGTTTCTTTACTTCTGTATGTTGTCTGTTATTAGGACTGAATCAAACTTGGTTTCTTCAAGCGTAGTAAATTTGGGTCTTCAGCAGCATTAGCAAAATAAGAAACAAGCTGGTGAGACAGTAGTTTTTCCTCTTGAAAATGTCTACAAGACAACCTTGAAAAACTGTGGGGTTTTTCCTCATTTTTGTCATAGTGAAGCTTCAGTTCAGTACCCTATGTATTTGTAAACCTAACTTTGTGCATCTTAAACTGCAGGAGTCCAGTGTTTTCATGCCTCACTGGTTGTGGCCTGAGGAGTAACTCCATTGAAAACCTTAGTGCTGCAGAGGCATGAGGAAGAGCATAAAATTTCTAAACTGTATAATGGTCTGCAAGCAGGGCAAACTAGAATTCATTTGCAGGGCTGACACTCAAAAGAACCACGCTGTAGATGTGACACATATGCTACGTGCCTGACACAGCTGCTATATAAAGTGGCAATAAACATAGTTTTCAACATTGGCATTTCTACAGCCCGTTTTCAGAGGAGACTCCTGTTTCAAAACACTTCTAACTTTTTGCTTAATATCAGTAAAACTTACTGTGGAAATGTTAAATTTGGCTTCTAATCACATTGTACACAAGTGTTGGGTGCAGAGTAAATGAGTGCTTGCCTTAGAAGACTTCTAATTTACTTCTCATGCAACGAGGGTTTTGCATGTGAAGGTAAACTAAAACTAGTCTTTATGGTATATTCCAATGATAGCGTTGAAACTAGGCAAGACAGTTCTCATAGACTAGTGGTTTTCTCTTGTAGATGCATCCCGTGGTTTTTGTTTTTTTTTTTTGAAAGAATTGCTTGATTTTAATTGAATTTGATATTCTAAGTAATATATATTGGGGAAAAAATATTGGGACTACATTCTGTATAAAACAACTGGCTAAAGGGTAGAGTAAATTTAATTCACAACAATTGTTCATTGATAAGATCTGAAATATTTCAGGTTCATCTTGATCTGTTTTTTAAATGTTGTGCATTTTAACATGCAAGAACTGTTCCAATTTTTATGAGCAGTGGCAAGCTATACTTATAGCTTGCTTTCTTTTTTTTTTTAAAGGAATATGGGACTACAGGACAGCTGCAGGTATAAACAACTGCTTCATGCTAGAAATATCTGCATAATCTTTCATGAAGTAACTCTTGAAAGTGAACTGTAATAATGCAAATCATTTAAAAACAGTTTTCAAGCAAGTGATTTCTTCCATCATGGTTCATTCTAATAATCGTTTTCAAGCATTTAGAGAGTGAATTTATCTTAATTTTAGATTGTTATTAAATTAAGTGATGATGGTTGTGGGTAGGATGGCTCTTACTGACTAGAGTGTCACAGTAGAGTGTAATAGTCCTAGATTTGAAATGTTTTCATGCTATTAAATGACTACGTTAAGGTATGATGGAAAATGAACAACTAATTTTTTTAAATCTTTTATATTCTTTTAGAGCTGTTTTTCTTCCTAAGTGTTTTTAAGTGACAAATGAGAATCAAAATCTGCCATTGATGCTTACTTTGCAGTTATATAGAGAAGACTCTTATCTATAGCTGACAAAAAGCAGCTTTCCTTTTCCATAATGGAAAGTTGCCTTTCTTTATTTCAGAAAGACAATGTAATCTATACAGTGTAGTTCTGTATTTGTTCTTGTAAATCTCTGAATATAAGCCTTTCTGTAGGCAGTGCTTTACATATGTCTGTCAAATAAAATTGGTGTTCTGCTCACATATAGGTCTTGATTTATGTGCCATTTATTCATCATGTGCCGCCTCCTGACTGTGCAGCCTGAGTATAAATTACTAACAATTATTGACTATTGACTAAATTGGTCATATTAGTGTTGTTTGTAGGCTGAACAATCTCTGCCTGGAATTAGAGCCTCTAAATGTTGCAATTAGCTTACAGGAGCAGGAAATACCTGTATATTTTTTTTCTTGCTTATGTTCCTTTTTAGATCTGTCATGTTTAACTAATTTTTGCTGTGCAGTACATAACTGCGCAAAACTGCAATGGAGAAGATTCCCCTCCCTGCCCTCCCGTGTGGTACGAGGCAAAACATAGGTATATCATCTGCAGCATGCTTCAATCAAATCAACAGTGTGTGCTATATCTTCATTTTAGAAGCACTGCAACCAGAGTCTCCTTTCGTACTGAAAGAAAATCAATCCTCCATACATGAAAACAGTTAGTAATGCTCTTACTTGAGCTTAACCTACACTGAATTATTCATGGTTGAGTTATCCAGGGAGAATATTACCTTTGTAGTAGACTGCTTGAATTGCCTCTCTTGTTTATTTTCATTGGGGCGATTCACTTGAATAATGACGGAAGGACAAGATCCTGTATTTGCTGGACATGAGAACATTTTGTACTGGCTAATCCACCATGTTGTGGGATTTTTCTTTCTTTTTTTTTCTCTTGTTGTTGTGTTTGTTGTGTGTTGTGTGTTTGGTGGGGTTTTTTTATTTGTTTGTTTAGGGTCCCAGCATGGGGTCCCAAAGTAAATGCTAGTGCATTTGAATCTAGATGGCTCCCTGTTGACATGCCATCTGCAGATGCTCATGTAGAGTATGTTTTAAGCAGCAAACACCTGGGGTGCTATATTAAAAAATGCTCAGCATTTCAAAATCCCAGTGATGGAGTGTAATATGCTCTTGATATGCCACTTGCTGTTAGAACTATAAGCTGGATCCTGCTAAGTCCTAATGCCTCCTGTTGAAGTGAATGATAGCAGAGAATACTTGGGACTTGAGAGATGCATGACTTACAGGTGTATTAAAAGGAGTTTAACTCTGTCAAAACTCCTCTTTTATTTGGACATAGTTGTTCTAGGCTTATCTTTTTTGCTGTCTCTTTGAAGGACTACAGTGTAATACCCCTAGAGCAAGGGGATGAGCAATAGTTGCTACCAGGCCTTTAGACTGATATGACGTTCCTTATTTTAGTGATATGAGTTTGCAAACATTCAAGCCATGTCATTTTATGGTGCCAAGAAGTTTCAGCAAAACTGAACAATTTTTGATGGATATATTCTCCGGTGGTAAAAGATGAGGAAATCCTACAAAGAGCTGTAAGAGTGTGTTGTGTGTATAATAGCAACGAGAAATACAATTACTAACTTGATTTTTATAATATTCCATTTAATGGCCAAAAATGACAAAAATCAAGTCAGTAAATATTGAAGTAATTTTCAGATTAATTCAGAGAGAAGTAAGTACAATTTGGGTCATGATGCTTTTGATGACCCCATTCAAATAAGCACTATGGATTTTAAAGATCTACCGTGTCTTTGTTGATGTATTATTGATCATGGTTAGTCAGCAGTTCAGCTCTTGTTGTTCAAGACTGCCTAAGGCAGTAAGATCACTTGTTATTAGCAGATTATATTGTTCAGGTACTTTAACTGCCAGTTTTTTAAAGGTATTTCTACTGATATTGTGTGTGTGTGTGAGAGAGAGAGAGGGAGGAACTTTGAATCAGTTAACATCACTGGTTCCAATAGACTGGGGTGCTGTTATCCTTTTCTAGAGGACAATATGATACAGTCTTCATAAAATGTTTGAACAGTAGTGTAACAGTCTCTAACAGTGAGTGTCCTTATATATTTGGCTTATATGACTGATAAATTAGGAAGCAAAATTCTTCTTTCTGGCATCTGTAGCATAGGCCATCTAAACTCAGGGCTTGGCTGTACTTTCTTCCTTCTCAAAGAAAATAGGTGTAACACTGTTCAGGATCCTGCCCTTCCCTGCCCATGTAGGAGTCACTGCACAGGCAGATTGCAGAACAAGGACGAACCATTCTTCTGATGCCTGGAGCTATTTCCAGAGTTGTGGAACTGAGAAAGAAACCAGTATCTTGATATTGGGCTGGTCACTTAATTAAAAAAAAAAAAAAAAGATAATTAAGACAGCATCCTGATACACTTCACAGTCTGCTTCTGATAATATGAGTAAGTCATTTTCATGGAGGAACTAACTTATACATCTAATATTACAGAACCCGTGGCATTAATTATTTGGCGTTAATGATCTGTATTCATGATTAAAGAGGTTTGAAGTTCAGACATGCTGTAATATTAGCCTTGAGACAGAAACAGTTCTAAGATATGCAGGTAAATCATTGTTTCCGGAGTTATTCCTTTTTATTCCACCTTTTGCTATAGCTAGGTGTAACACCTTTCTCCTTTGATTCCTAAAAGTTATGAACTGCCTTTCTCTTTATTTTTAGTGAATGATTGTGTGTAAATGCATTACTGATATTTGTGAGGAAGTGTCTTTGTCCTGTTTTTTATGTTCCTTTTTAGATCTGTCATGTTTAACTAATTTTTGCTGTGCAGTACATAACTGCGCAAACCTGCAGTTTGTAAAAGTTTAAAAAGTTTAAAAAGTTATACATCTATATTCACGGTGTATATAAGTTAAATTTCACCTGCTTTACTAGTCAATTGGTAGGAAACATAGTGGGGACAGGTCTATGTGCTAAATACAGAAAACTTCCCCTCTAGCATGCCAAAGTATTGCAACTCCAGCTTCTGAGACTGATGCAAAATGTATCATATGTTTGATAGTTTATAGGGGAATGTTCCAGCTGTGATGCTGATGTGGATTTAAAAAGATTCCTGGGGGAGGGGGGGGGGGGGGGGGGGGTTTTGGTGGGGATTTTGTTAATTTTTTTCGTTGGTTGGTTTTCTTTACGTTTCTGATTTTGGTATCTTGGCTGACAGTTTGCTGCTTATAACTTTGCTGTTGTTGGCTCGTGGAGCTTTTTTGGGTTTTTTTTTGATCAAAGTGCTTTCCTTTAGTGAGGCTGGATGGTCCCTATTCTATTGTTGTAGTACTAATTAACTTTCCAAGCATTTAAAGCTTTTTGCAGGGATGTCATTTGGGTTTTTCTTCTGAAAAACATTACTTGAATAAGTAAAACTGCATGCACTGAAGTTACTCGACCCTTATGCAGCATTAAATTAAGCAGTTGTTATTGCTTGATTTACAAACTCTAGGGGTAAATACAGCCACTGAAACGTTAGCAGCCTTCCACAGCTGATTGTGCTGGAACACTGCTGTAAACAATAGGTGCAAGTAGCAAAAGAGTGGGTAGACAATCCATGAAAATATATGCAGAATTCTTCCTTTTCTTTTATAAATCACAATAAAAGCGCTGGGATAACATGGTATCTCAGCAACAACTTGACAAGAGATGTATAATACACCCTCAGAGAATAGAAAAAACATCATTTGTCTCCGATAAAGGTGTTTAGCATTCTGAACCTCTCTTAACATAAATTAATTTGCAGTTATACTAGCACTGTTTTTACATATGTATTTTGCATTTGCATCAAAGTACTTCCCAGTCTTCAGGAGCACTTGCTGCTTTTCTGAGTATTAACTGTTCAGAATATGAGAAGAGGTTAATGTGTTGTATACCTTAGGATCAGCTCTGGTTTCTCTCTTACATAGTGTATTTATTCTTCAGGGAATTAAACGTGTTCTTCATGAACCAGATGAAAATGAATATTTATTAAATATTGTGTCAGGATATACTTATTCATACAGAAAATGCAATATATTATTTGAACAGTGCATGGGAATCTGAAGAAAACTCAGGGAAGCCTTTTATTCCAGTAGAAAGTTTATTTGTGTGTTTGTATAGTTATTTATTGTTTTAAGACTTGGGTGTGCATTTTGAAAATAGGTGCAACAGAATAAACCATAGCAAGAGAAACAGATTTCTAATTAGTCATCTTTCTCAATAGATAACAGAATTATAAGCAAAAAGTTGCACACTTGGTTCCCAAATGTATCTTGGTCATGTGACAGATAAAGATACAGTACCAGGCAATTATTACAGCCTGCTAGATGATCGCAACGTTACAGAGAACAACTTTTTAGGGAAAACATGAAAGCAAAGGAAAAGCTATTTGCTATTTTTAGTATTCATGGGTTGTACAATAATGATTGATCATTACTGAGTATTGTTTCTAAAGCTTTGTGAAGATGAAAAATGCTAGGTCTGGTGGTTTGATCAAAAAGTATGTAAACATTTACAACAATAAAATGCTATTGTTTTCTCACATCTGCAGCAGTATTTATAACACTGCATTGTTTTTTTAGGAGAAAAAAAAAAGAGAAAAAGAAAAAAGAAAAAAAATTTGTCCAAGGCCCAGACCTTTCTTTGCCAATTTTCTACATATGTTTTTGACACTTAAAACAGAGCATGGCAATAAGGGACATTTCAAGACAAGCACAGAGGTTGACTCTCCATTAAAGCTATACCTGCTGTTAACCTCAACAGTACTTCAGAGGGAATATTTTTAGTCTGATTCTATAGCCAATTTACTTGTATTATTTTCACGCTGTGTAGCCAATATTCCAATAGATCATCATGAATTGACATCTTCCTTTTTAATTATAACCTCCTTTAAGTTTCAAAGTGTTTACATTGATTGTGTAGCCTTGTGAAATAAGCAGCAACACTAAAGCACATCTCTGAGGATGACGAACAGGAAGCTATAACAAACGCTTGTCAAGCATATGCAGACAGAAATGGGAACATGTTGGTAGGGAATATATGACCTGCTATAACTCTTTGTTTGAATGTGACATGTGCTTATCAAGGTACAGAATAAAATAATATGCACATAGAATCCAGCAAGCAAAGATGCAGGGAAAAATGTCTTAATCGTTTGAGGCTGTTGCTCTCCAGCTGCGTGGCTGACCTGTATGCCTCTTGCCAGAGATGATGAGGTGCAGCAGAAGTGGGCAGGTGCAGTCAGTTTAATCGCTGCGGTTTGTTCGGCTGACACTTTTGGAATTGTAAAAGATAATCCTGGCTGAGGGACATTGCCTGCCTCTTTCCAGCATGGCTTATGTTAACAAGATGTAAACTTACTGCAGGCTGGGTCTTCACCTGTTGTAGTTCAAGGCAGCCAGCATTGCTGTCACAGGCACTAAGCCAGTAGAAAGTTTAAATCTAGAGTTGGCAAGGGAAACAGGGTAGTCACTGTAAAGTCATCCCAGCTCAGGTACAATACACACTTTCCTTCTTTCTCCCATGTCTCTCTTGACTATGAAGGGAAAAGGGCTGCTAGACATCTTCCTTTAGAGCACTGCCTTTGCCTGCTGTTTCTGCAGGGGCAAGTCAGGGAGGTAACAAAACCAATGGATGAGATTAATGAAACTTTTAAAAGCATTGCTAGGGGATAGATGTGTGGGGTGTGCGGTAGCCCTACCTGTCCCTTGTGATGGGGTAGGGATTGCATGGCACACTGGCCAATACTACACAGAGATCTCATCCTCCTTCCAAATCCTCCTGCGTAGAGATGCAAATGAAATTTCTATAATAAAAAAAGTGAATATATCATTCAAGTATTATGCAACTAAATGATTACATGTGCATCAATTAAAATTGTATCACATTAGAATTGCATGTGTTGTATTTGGATTATATGTGATTCAATAGAAAAGAGACGGTCCTTCGTGGAGCCTAGTGGAGGGCATGGGATCTGATTCATCCCAGCTCCTTTAGGTACCTCACTGATTCAGCTTACCTAGGATGTGAATAAACCTTTAGGGTTGGCTCTTCCTTCCTGTTTGAATAGAGAGGGGTCCAAGGTGAGTATGCTCCAAATTTAGGGTTCTTGTTAGGTGGCTAAAGCTAGCCAGGATCAGAGCTGAGTAAGCTAAGAATAAACAGCAAAAGACTACTCCAGAGCTTGGCTTGGGCAACTGCTGGAGCATCAGCCACACTTGAAAACAGCACCAACAGATTGAAGGGGTTTGGCCTTCAAAACTGCAGCAGATTGAAGGAGTTTGGCTTGGGAAAGCTGTAGGAACAGGAGCAGCAGTTTGTGAGACAGCCTGGCTTATGCAAATGTAGAAATGGCAGCAGCAGGCTCTGATGGGATGTGTTGCTGGTGTATCTCCAAAAATTTTTAAACTGGCTGCTCATGTAATACCAGGGCCCTATCACCTATATGCTCAATTTATCACTGTGTCTTGGAACTTCTCCATCAGAATAGTAGAAGACAAATGTTATCCTGCTATATAAGAAAGAGAGAAAGCAAGCCCACTCAGCTTATTATTTACAGACCTACCTCACTGCTTCCAACTCTATCCATAATAGATAATAAATAAATTGGTTCACAAGCAACTATTTAAGTACTTGGAGTTAAACAACATACTGAATGATGCTCAGTCTGGATTTCATTCTCATTATTTCACTGTCCATGCACTAAGAAATTGTTGGAGATGTTTTCTCTGCTCATGGATCAAAGCCTATTTATAGGTGCGGTATTTATTACACTGTCAAAGTCCCTTTTGACATGACTGGCCATTCTCACATACAAAAATTCATTTGAAATCAGTTCAGATAAAAGAAGTAGACAATTGTTTTTAGTCACATTTGCCTTCCAGAAACCAGATGGATTGCAGTAGCAATGAACTGTCATGTATGCAATATAATACTAAGAAGTCTTGTAAATGGGCACCGTATTGGCCTTTATATGTTCATTAAAATCTGTGGCATGTTAATAGGAAGATACAGTTCTTCATGCTTAGAAGACATACAGTGGGGCCAAATCTTTATTAAAATTGAAAGCAAGGCTGAAATCAGAGCCTTCTCTCTTACAAACACAGCATCTCATCTTTTTTCCCGTATGCCTATAGGGATATATACACACACAGATTTCCAGGAACAGCACCAGTGGAGTTATGCTGTAGAAAGCAAAAAAGCTAGGAGGAGGGAGAGATTTGAGCAAGGATGAGGTACTCTAGAGTGACCTTTTAATTTCTTGCTCTCACCAGTATATTAAACCACCAAATATCCCAAACAGTTTTGTCATGAGCAAAGTGAATAGAATTGTCTTTATTTGATCAAGGGTATATAACTCACAGAACAAAAGACAATATTGCTTTATTCTGAGGCTTAACCTATGCTGCAGTGGGACCATTCAGCCCCACTACCATTTTCTGAACATCCGGTAAGTGTCCTTTTTGTAGAAAATCCCTACTGTAGCAGGAGTCTTCACAAGAAAAATGTCCATGTGAATATTACGTAGACAAGGCTTTAAAATCTTTAGTTCTTAAGTGATAAAAGAATCTAACCACCATGATTTAAGTTTTGTTTTGGTTTAGCAGTGATACTGATTCAGTTAAGTTTGCTTTAGATCAGCAATAGCCAATTGGGAACCATAAACTCATCTGATGGCGATGACTGGTTGCGGGGGGTCTAGCATCACTTGTGTCTATCTCCATGCCATCGCTTCAATGAATTCCCTAAATCCTGTAGAGGAGAGCTGCAATGATGGTAAGAAAATGTCAAGAGAGGAGGAGAGGATGTCTAAAATCCTTTTAATTCCCTCCCTCTGCCAATACATACAAATGCAGGTATTACAATGTCCATATGCAGAAATACTCACAGTAAGGTCTGTCAGAGTGACTGCTGAGCAGCTTAAACTCTTGTGGTGTCCTTCTAGCTGTAACGGTGTAGAAGTCAGCACCGGGCAAGGACTGGAAATGAAGGTCTGGCAAGTCCATTCCCCTCGGGGCAACTGTTTGTTTTGAGCTAGTGAGAGGAAAAAACCCCTCATAAGGTTAGGGAAGGAGGGGCTGTGGTGCAATGTCGCCTGATGGGTGGTAGAAATGTAGGCTGTTGCTGTGCAAACAGATGAGCTTTGGGGGAGACTATTTTTAGTCTAGTTGTTCTCTGAGCCATTAACCAGAAACATTTTTGGGTTGAATCATATTCAATAAGACTTCAGCATAGCAGCTCGGGTGTACTCTTAGTCTGAAGAAATTCTGGGTTTGGTATGACTCAGGCTGGCTGTGAAGTGAAACTGAAATACAGATCAGAAATATAGACTGGAGGGCTGGAGGTTCAGGTGATATTCCTGATTTCACCAGAAACTTGATAAGGTTTTTTCCTATCTCTTTCTTTTTTCTTTTCTTTTTTTTTTTTTTAATGAAACTCTAATTCCATTTTGGACCTTTAGACTAGTATTTCCCACTGTCTGGCTGTGTGCTGTTGTGGGAACCTAGTGAATGGGAGACAGCAAGGGTAGAGACATAGCTGGAATTTAGGCTATGTGCATTTGTCCATGACTTCTGAGACAAAGAATGGACACTGCAAGGTCATGACTCTCACTTGTTATTAATATATATAGGATTAATTTTAAGCATTAGGAATTTTGCTTGAAAGTCTGAAGACACTGATTTTTAAAGTACACACTGCATGTCTTCCCCTTCAGCCCCCTGTAAAATGAGGTGGTGATAACAGTGTATCCTGCAAATGGACTGGTATTAGATTTCATTTCTACCTTTGTTTTCTCATTCTTTCAGGCTTTGATTGCAATTCAGACAATTCACAAATAAAAGGAAATGCCCTTGCAGGTTCCTTTAACCTTGTGTTTGTACTCCCTTTGGCTTCCTTAGGTCCAGATGCAAAGTAAGAAAGAAAGATAAGCTGGTGGCTATACTCTCAGTAAAGGGCATGGGAGGAATCTTAGCTCTGTCTCCTATCCTTTTGGACAGAATAACTGATTCTGTGCCAAGAAGGAAATTAATTCTTCTAATACAAGGCAACAACAAATTATTGTTCCTAACCACAAAAGGCAGAAGTGAAGGGAAAAGTGTGTCTCTGAACAATAATGTTTCTTGGGATTGTGATTGTATTGTGTTTCTTGGGACTGTTCCTGCTGGTGAAATAGGTAGTCCTGGTATACAGAGTTGCAGCTGAGCCATAAAGAGATCAGGCTGCCGCAACTTAGCTGTACGCACACCTGCAGAAAAGCCGCATGTCACACTGGAATCAGCAGAAGCTTTGCCTGAATAAAACATCCAGGACCGGGTCTCTGTGCTTAAGTAATTTGGACTGGATTTTTTTTTTTTTGCCAAAGAATAGACAGAGACAAGTGATCCCTCCTTTTAATTTATCTGTGACTTGAGTTTGGATAGAAAGGATTCATGTGAGAAGATGCCTAATGAAGGAAAAGGGGTCTGAATTGACCAGTAAGGGCATAGGGCTTATAAATTCATATCTTTAATTTGCTGGTTTCCATCAGCAATCAATAGTACCTGGTATGTTAGAGTCTAGAATAAAAATAGAGACATCTGTTGATCTGCCTATTTGTTGTCCCTTATGGACTGTGGTGATACTGAGGGGACAAAACAAGAGGTGTTATTTTTGGTTTTTTACTTCACTTTTTCCCTTTAAATTCTCAGACTAATTCGATAATACCTGACATGATTTGTAGGTTTGTGCTTTTCTCCATTCTTTTTTTGTCTGTTACTGAAATATATATGCAACTGGAATGGATTTCTGTATAGAAAAGAGTTCTTGCTTTGTATTTTTATTCAACTGCTTGTCTGTTTAGGCATCTACTAGGAAAGATTCCTTCTTTCAAACATCTATATCTGTTTGTTCTCTGAGATTCCATAATGAGTCTGGTTTTGTACTATCTAGAATTAATACGAATTGTAGACAAGCTGTCAGTTCCTCCTATTTACTTTCCCTGCAGTTGTGATAGTTTGCCTTTGATGTCATGAATGTCATAAGCTTAAACTCCTTAAAAATTCATTCCAGGGAGTTTATCAGCTGAACACTAATATCCTCTGTATTTTTACCTAAGTTACCGAGTCAGCTGTGTGATTTATCTTTATGGCATGTTCTGTACTTGTATTCTCTCTCCTGTGTGCTGAAAGGACAGTATTTATATCTCAGTAATTAATTAATGGTAAAGTGTGTTTAATTTCTTATTGAAGTGTTGGGTTTGTAATTGATGGTGGAGTATTTTGGTCATGATGCAGATGAGATCAAGCACCAAAAAGGGTCTAAATGCTTGTTCAAAATCGATTCTGAATATGGATTCCATTATTCTCAGGAATCCCCATGAAAGGCTCCCCAGAAGGTGAAAAATCTCACGCGAGCTTTGGCATGGAGGTACTCACTCTTGCTATGAATGGGCCAGCAGGAAAGACAGAACAGAATAGTTGACCACAAGTCATGCAGAAAAGAATTAGTGGGCGTGTTGTAACTCAGGAATATTTGCTGAACCACAGATTCTCTTTCAGGTAAAGAGAGACTATTTTGACTTTTTAGATTGATGTCCCATGTAAGAGAGATCATGAATTTCATGCAGTAATTTTTCAGTAAAGGAAATAATCCTTCTCCACTAGCTGAAGGGTTCTGTGTATCTTTTCTTTCTGCAGCTTCCCATGCTTTAAACAGCACTGCTTTTCTCTGCATCTTCCTTCTTGTTAAAAAGTCTGGCCAATAAGGAACATGTGTTCTCAAAGCAGACTCTGAAAATATGATAGCAGGGATTTGCTGGCAATAAAAAGGAGGAAAAAATGAAAAAATAGGAATTGGTTATGAAACAATCCTTTTAATATTGGTGAAGTGGAAAGGCTCTTCCAGCAGGAGCAAAAGATGGACAAGTAACGTGACATATTTTTGCATCTAATAGAATGTTTCATAGTTCCTCATGAAATCACTTTCTCAAGAATAGTATAATCCCACTGCACATTGCAGGGGCTATGAAGACTGTATTTCTGCTTCAGTACTATATTTTTTCCTCATTGTCCATGCCTTTGAGAAGCTCACAGTGCTCCTTTTCATATATTGAACTTTTCGTATACAGAAACCTTAAAACCAGAACAGAGGGTCAAAGAAGTCTTGTTTCAGTGGGGCTTTCTAGTCTGTATGCCTACAAGAAAACTAGTGCTCGGAGAGATACCTGGAATTTTCATAGAAAGCTGCTGAAATACAATTTATGACTTCAGGAAAACCATCCAGGCCATATCTTCCTTCTTTCAGGATTAGCAATTCCTTTCTGTACAAATAAACTTCATCTTTCTCAACTTGTGAAAGATCCTGGGTTTAAGGGGTTTGTGGAATGGACTCCAGGAATGATTTCTTCACAGAACAAGTCAATGCAAGGAGATTCCAAATTTCTGTACAAAATCCTGTCCCCTGAAAACCAGACAAAAATACACAAGGGATCAAACTGAAGAGAAGGGGAAAATCCTATTCTGCTTCTAGGTTTACATTTGAACTATATTATTAAATATGCATGAACTCTCTGAATATAAATCATCTGCTGAAGGAAAGATGGCAAGCCAAGGTTCTGACTCTCATCTTCCAGGATTTCTTTCCAGGCAAGGTTTGTAGGAGAAGTAAAAACTTTTATTAGCCTAAATGAAATAGTTGAAAACAACAGGCAAGATTTTTGGCATATGAAACCTCTTGCACAGCTATAAAGTGAATATGCTGCAGAGAAACGTACACAGGACTTGGAAATCTGTAGACCTTTATCTCCAATTGCAGATTATTAAAAAGGCAGGCAAATTGGCAAAACAGAAACAAAGACAAGGGTTGATCAATGCAGAGGTAATTCCATGTGCTCCTCTGGTATCCCCAAAAGAAGTTAGCTCCCTCTGCTTCTGCTGGCCAGAAAAATCATGTTGCTGCAAGAGTTAGCTTAGTGCAAACAATCGCCCTAACATGATTTCAGCCTCCTCCTTGCTTAGAAACATGTAACAATAGCTGTATGCTCAGATTAGGGGAGACAATATATGAGAGTCAGGTAATGATTGGTAACTTCTGGAACAAAAGCATTTGGGAGTAGTGTGTTAGTAGACATTGTCTCTGATGCAGGTTTTAAGGTGAGATTATTTCACATACAGTATAAAGATTGAACCTTAGAAATTCAGCAACTGAAAATGATTGGATAATGTTTATTTTTTATATTATAGTTCCAGATATTAGAAAGAAGGTGTGTTTTTCCTGTTTCTTTCGTCTCTGGTGCCATGGATAAAGAGACCGTATAGAAACAATAATACAGCATTTTTTAGTTTTGCTATCGACTTCAGTGGAAGGAACATTGGGTCTTTTGACAGGGTATAGACTTTAAATCTTGCAAGCGACCATATCAACAGTTACCTTTCCAAATGGAAAAATACAGCTTTTCTAATGTAACGGAAATAACCATGGATTGTAGGCTATGTTTTATTTCTTTGATTCCAGATATCAAACAAATTGAAGCTGACTTTAATGACTCCATCCCCCTTGCTTGTACTTCAATTATAAAGGAGATGCTTTCCTCTGTTAAGCTCCTGTCAATTACTGTTTCTTTTTAAAAACAAAAAATTCAGGAAAATCAGTTGATACCCCAGCAATTTGATGACCATGTATTTGTGGGCTAATATAAAAAGTATCTAAAGCTAAGAATATATGTTCATCTACTTTTTGATGTGGTTATAGATTGAAGAATAATTTGTTGACCTGCTTTTCCCAATGCCTCATATTTATAAAGATTGTAAATAAATTGTGGCTGAGCATCGAAGTAAATTAAGCATTGTGTGAGCAGACACAGGCAGGACGCAGGAACAATGACAAAACCATAGATGAAATGCAAAGAGTAAATTTATTTTTGTTACCTCACGAACCGGGGGATCCCCGAAGCAGCACCCGGGCAGAGGCACACAAGTGGGGACACAGGCACCGTGGAGCTTGGTCCTTGCTAGAGGATTGCAGAACCTGCCGTTTTCACCTGTATATCAGGGATTCACGCAGGCGTAGTTTACCACTGTGCTTTGATCTTTCCCGCAGCAGGGCAGGAATCTCAAGCATGTTCGATAGGGTGCCTCTGAGTCTATCACAGGCCTATGTTACCTAAACACAGATGTTCTACTTGTCAAGCACACAAAACTAAACAACTATTAGTATGATATATGTGTTTTTCTACACCCAAGCTGCAAGTCACTTGAGCGTGTTTACAAGTCCTCCTCACCAATCTTCCGTTATTTTCCCACAAGTGTTCAGATGTAGTGATTTTAAAATGTGTTTACGAATTAACTTCCCCTTTGATATATGTGTGCCAGTGTATTATGAACTGGTAGGCAGTTCGCCTCCCTACCCGCTTGTCAGGAGATAACCTCCGATCTTGTAAGTTTATTTTCTTCTGTCAGGAGAAACCTCCGATCTTGTAAGTTTATTTTCTTCACAAAAATCTTCCTTCCTTATAACAGCTATGAGGCCATCCATATAAAGTCTTAGAAAGTTTTCATCTAGATTTTCGTCTCTGTGAGACCGGAGGAAAAAAACATAGATTTTTGTACCTCCTTGTAATCTGTAGAGTCAATCACGGGTGAAGTTAATGCTGGTTCCTGTTGTGCTGGTGGCTTTTGTGAAGGGGGATGCTTTTCCCTTATAAACCAGTTTTATGACAGTGGTATATTCAGCATAAAATACCTCGATTTCCTGGAAGCTCAATTGCAACAAAACCAGAACATATACATGGTAGCAGATCATTACGTGACTTTACATGCCATGATATTTTGGAGTACAGGTTACACAAGGGACAGGGGTGATGAAAATGTCTCTGCATAAGATCCACCAGCACTTCTCTCCAAACAGGGGGGCTGCCACTTGTTATTCTCTCATTTTAAGGAAAAAAGGAGGAAAAGACAGGGTGATTTCCTCCGCTGTGGCTGCCACCGGCTTCTGCTTGACCTACCACACCTTGCTAGATTCGATGCCCAAGCCACTTTGAACCCAGGAACATGATTTGTTTAAACTTTTAAAGAGAGATAATAGCAATGTAAATAAATTTTACAGTAACCCATAATGCTTTTAATAGCATGAATGTTGATACTCTCTTTCTACAAAGTCCCAGGACACTTTACAGCTATGCTATTAAAACAGGAAAAAGCCTAAAATATAGAAGCTGCAGAGGTGTGTGTGGGGGAAGGACCCTGATCTCGTGTGTATCTGTGAAGTGTAGGTCAGGGCCTTGTTCATCATTGGCTTCTGGCTAAGCTTATAAACATATGTGTGTGCATAAAATGGTTATTGTTGCTTTTGTGGATGTGGGCTAGAACTTTAAATAATAATTAACAATCTCTCTGTACTGGAACTATTAAATAAACAGTGATTCACCATAAATGATTTCATAAATCTCAAATGCAGAGCTTGAACGAGGGCAATGCCCAGGAAATTGAAGCAAAAGCAGGAGTCTGCATAACTGCTCACGTGGCATAACTGTATGTCACAGTGCATCTGCTAAGGCTCCAGTTCTGTGGTGCCCAGTTGTATATATAACTTCATACAGGTTTTCTTCTTGGCTCTAGTTAAAGATGCCTTTTTATGCTGGCACATGGCCACAGGACCCTGCACATCCTTCTAGACATACCATACAACAAACACTGTCCATGTGTATATATATATTTGGTGACAATATTTCTCTGGCCAATGCTGTGAAACATGGCTCATGTCATTCCAATATCCTACATGTACGAGATGTTCATTTCCTCTTCACAGTCCTTAGCAAAAACTCCATAATTTCCAAACCTTTTCCTCTCAGCTTCTCCCTTTCCATTCCATGTCTGATCCAGCACGTCCTTTGTTAGTGCCTAAACATCTGATTTAGCTGCCTACAGAAGATTTATCTGCAGAATTTTTAATACATACCAAGATTCTGACTTACTGTAGCAAAGTCTTGATGGGATATGCTGGAATATTGATAGAAAAGGGATAAATCTTGTTCGGGAAGGTCAGGCAAAAAAAAAAAGTGTGTTACTTTGTGAACTCCATAATTTTGCAGCTGCAATCTTTGGAAAAGGAAGGAGGGAGACAGGCAAAAAGAATTTAATAGATTCAAGAGATTAGAACCTTTCAGATCAGCTGGGGCTGCTGAACTTCAATCAAGGCCAGCAAACAAATGGTCTATAGCGATGTTTGAGCCATTAGTCATCAGGTCTAACAAACTAGCAGAAGGTGGATGAGGTACCAGAAAACAGACAAAAAACAAATGCAGCATCTGTCTTCAGAAATGATGCAGCTCAGTCTCAACTCTCACCCTGCCCCTCCCCCCCGGCAATAAATAATTAAAATACTCATAAGCAACTCTAACATAGCAAGGAAGCACATAACTGCTAGTGTGAGTTTACTGAGAACACATCACATCGAATGAGTCTAATTTCCTTTTACAATAGAGCAGCATGTTTGGGAACAGGCAAGAAGCTGTAGGTGTTAGGTACTGTCAGAGTTTTGCTGAGGCCAGCCTGTTTTTGTGGCATTCTCACAAGCCAGGTAGGGAAATGCTGGAGCTATGGTTGCTGGAGCGCAAGACGAGCTGTATTAATGCATTCAGTTGTTATCAATAGTTCACTTCAAAATGGGGGACAACTTGTCTTCAAAGACAGAGGTAGGAGTTATATTGGGTCACAAGCCAAACAGCGAGTGACCAAGATCACACTGTTGCACAAAAGAAGCAGAGAAGTCAAGGCTTTGATGCACAGTTATCTCTTACAAGTACAAGTAACTCTTGTGCTAGTAAAAGCTTAGTTGAATGTATAATGTTCAGTTTTGGGCACTGCACTTAAAGCAAGATAGAGACCAGCAGCAGG
>NW_008824049.1:2823480-2823856 GCF_000699105.1 Pygoscelis adeliae
ACTGAATGACACAAACCAAAAGTAGTTTAGAGGATGGAGGAAGGGAAAGGTGATGGGGGATACATAGCTTCTGAAAACTTTAAGAATCTTGTAGGAAAGGAGGGTCTAAGCTGTTTTCTGTATGCCAGGTGGTAGGACAGATTGTAACCAGCATAAACTGCAGCAAGAAAGATTCAGACTGGACATTAAAAAAAACCAACCCCGCAAACTTTCTAATGATGCAGATAAAGCATCATTGGAATAGATTTTTCTGAGGTGGCTGTAAAGTATCATTAGAGATCTTTAAGGATTGAATTAGACAAACTTCTGTCAGATGCAACATAAGTATATGGGAGCCTCCCTTAAGGCAAGGAGATACATACGATGACCTTTCTGG
>NW_008824049.1:2823885-2826335 GCF_000699105.1 Pygoscelis adeliae
TTTTCCCGTGATTCTATTAATTACATTAGGAGATCATAGTGTACTAATGTCATTTCACTCACATTTTGCTGGAGACTGGTAGCAAATCTTCCAGTTTATCGTACTACCCTGAGAGCTTGCATTGATATCTCTTTGCTAAAGCATTTACAAAATGCAAGATGAATAAATAGTCTTTTAATGAAATGTATCCATGAAATGTAGGCTATTTCCTCTCAGAATTGAATTAAGCATTACAAATGATCAATACTAGATTTCTGTATCTACTGAAAAGTCCTGCTGTAGAGTTATATAAATAGTCCAGAGTAAGGGAATATGGCTGATATTTTATCACTGTGACTCTCTGAAAACATCCAAAACCAGTTGGCTGTCTTAAAAGATTTGTGGCTAGATAGATTGATCCTGTCTTTCAACTGTAGGTTACCGGGTCAAATTTAGCTTAACCCCTGAATTACAAGTAATGCCTACTACCACATGCTATCAGAGACCTCTGCAAAAGCCAGCCAATTTAGTTCAGATTTCTATGAATCTGGTGAGTATCATCACCCCTTTTAGAGAGTAACAAAAGCACTGAGTCAAAATCTACAAGAATTTAGGCACCTAATTCAATATTTTAGCACACAAGCAGATTGACTTTAGATGCTGTGAGCATTCTCCACTTTGACTTTTTTAATAGTCTTCCCCCACACTGGATTAAAACATGTAGTTGTGGGTATGTATTAAGCAACTGTGCTGCTCTTTGTGCTGTACACCCTTTATATACATAAAAATCCTTTCAGTCCATAATTGCATGGCACTGTTGACAAGTGTCAGTGCAAAATCTGGAAGCGAACATGCTTAAACAGGGAATGGAAGTGCATCATTTTCTTTGGCTTGTCAACACTGGGCAAAGTCTGTCAGCTGGCACTGCTGTGGCATGAGATTCAGCTTTCTGTTACACAAATGGGTCTGTACAAATGGATATTTGATTGGTCTGGTACATATGCCTAGTGTTAGTCCTCTACACAGGAATGCATTCAAATTTATCATAAATTATATGTCATACAAATTGAATTTGACACTTCTGTAGTAATAAACTTATTTAAAAGATCAGTCCACCTTTTCCAGTCTGGAGGTAGACATTGTGTATCATAAATGGAAATATTTTCTATTTGAAAGCATCCCATTTAATCAGATGGAGCTTTAACAAGTTACTTATTTCAGCCTTGTTGAAAGTTACTAGTTGTGAGTCAGAAATCTCAGTCTGCTATGAATAAGATATGATTCTAATATCCAGCAATGTGACTAGTAGAGATAGACATTCCTCCTTTTTTTAGGTTATATATGCTTTTGGATTTTCAAACTCCTTTATTGCAGTATTGTCCAGATTTTAACATTTATGGAAAACTCACTGGTCTCTTCTTCAACCTTTAATTTTAGTGAGCTGTATGCTCCACTGTGTAAACTGGGTCTGTTTCGTCTGCTGTTATTTATGTGTTTGTTTTCATATTCCATTTCTTGCTGTCAAAGTGGTTGCTTATTGTGCTAAAGGGACCCTGTTTCAGTTCTTCCAACTCCATAATGCTTAGCCTTGTGCTCACATCCCTCATACTTCTTCCAAGTGGGGCAGGTGAGGTGAGAGTCGCTTGGTGAGGAAGGATGAATGAAGGATGTTCAGCACAGATATGTGTCCACTTCAGTTTTGTATAACCCTTGTACATAATGACAGTGGACAGTTTAAAAACTGTGGATGCGATTGCATTCTTATAGCTTCAGATAACTTCATCTTCTCATCCCCTTACTCCTCCTCTCACTCACCAGTGAAGGGGGCATGAGGTCTCCAAATCCTTTCTTGTCCTGTTGAGAGCACTCCAGTCCACTAAGTTTTCCGGACTTTTGTTCATTGTTTCCATCTGACCTACACAGTTGTCTTTTCAATTGTTTAATGGTGTATACTAATGTGTTTTAAGCTACCTGACTATTAAGAACTGTCTATATTTTGCTACAGTGCTTCTCATTTTCATGTCTGTTTTGTCGCTGTTATAACTGGAAGCCTTAATTAACCACGTACTTCACATGTGTTACCTGTTACCAAGGCAATATTGTCTTTAAATCTGAGGAGGTGGATTTACTTTCTTTTTATCCCAAGTGCTCTAATCTGATTTCAGATCTGCACCTGCTTAGCAACAAAAAAGCACCTGTTCAAGGGGCTAGCTTGGACTTAGCTTAAAAGTACAGCTGAGTCTAGATACGATTGTCCTTAAAAAAACCAAAACCTAACCTCTAAGCATTTAACAGTAGCCCTATATGCTATAGAGACATTAGACTTCAATGGGGTCTATCTCTTTCTTAAAAAAACCTTCTTTATTTTGAATACACACCAGTAGGGTAGGCCTTTGCATGGAGTAATCAAATCAAATTGTTATGATTTGTGATTAATGGGGTGATATACAGGTATATACTGGAGTATGTAC
>NW_008824049.1:2826373-2832181 GCF_000699105.1 Pygoscelis adeliae
GTTTAAACAGTTGAACCCTGCAACTTATTTTGCCTGATGTAGTGTAAAGGAAAGATAAACAAGCCTCTCCTCTCACGCCCAATGTTTTGGTTTTTTTTTTTTTTTAGTGTAGGAAGCCTCTTTCTTCTCAGTTGCATTGTGTCCATCTGCTATTTGATGCCACCGGCTGCCGGGCATCCCAGCACATGCACAGTTACACCAAATAAGTTGCCCTCCACCTTACCCTATGCTGAAGAACTATTCTGGCTTCTCCAGTTTTCCACCTTGAGGTCTTTAACCCAACTCTTCTGTGCCAGGGAGAAATTCTGCACAGATGAAAAGCAGACTGTAGAAGGACATAATAATTATACTAGCAGAAAAATGTCAGCAGACTAATGCAGGTCCCCTATAGGGGTTTGAATCATCTTATGAAAAGTGAAGCCATTAAATAAAACAAAATGTTAGAGATTTTGTTGGGAGTGACAGAAGCAGCCAAATGTTCTTCCTGCTGTATCTCTGACATTCTGCAATTTTTGGCTGAATAAGAACAGCAGGCTATCTTTCTCAGTTAGTTATCAGAGCTCAGATGTATATAAAGGTTTCTTAAGACTGTGAGATGGGGAGAGAAATGTGAACCATGCCCTGGCAAAAATACTCATCAGGTATTTTATTGTAAATTGTTTAAAAAAAAAAAAAAAATCTGCAGCCCAATCCTGGGAACAAATGAGTTCAGAAGCACTGCAGAAGCTTGTCAGGATCATCTGGTCTTTTGCCTCTGAATACAGGCTCAATTACTAACCCAGAATTACATGGCCAACCTACGCAGTTTTGTTAATGGGAAAAAACCCCCCATCAAGTGCTAGAAAAACACCCAGTGAAGTGTGACCCCACATAATTCTTACAGAATTAATATTCAGGATTTGCAAAAGTTTGTTTAAACTTAGTGTTTATAGCTACTTATTAATGAGTCTTTTGAAACATTGTAGACATTGCCCTTGTTTCACTGATGGGGAAATGGAGGGTCTGCTCACGGAATTTCTGTGAATAGGCTCTCGTTATTCTAAGAGGAAAAGACATATTCTTTGACAAGTGTGCAAAGGGGGGGGGGAGTGGGGGGGGGGGAAATCTTCCTGTGAGAGGGAGTCCAGTTTTCTACCCTGTATCTCACTGAAAGACTGTAAGAAAGGATTCTTACATTACATCAACCACAAATGAGATGAGAATTTTCTTTAAGTTACTTCTGAAGCTGGCACCCAGGAGACTCTTGTTCATGCAGAAGATATTTTTAAATTTTCAAAGAAAAGTCAAAGAGTGTAACTTTTGTTTCATTCTCACAGTTCCTTTTTAATCTGCCCCGTCTCTACCGGGTCCAGTGTGCTTACAGGTGAGCCTTTTTTGTCTTTTTTTTTTTCCTCCCAAACGTAGTGTTAATTCACTGATAATCAAATAACAGTCTTTGATGCAGAGGTCTATATAGGGCAGCTGTTCCTTCACCCTATACCAGGTAACACCAGCTCTCAAAGGGCTTTTTCCAGAGAACAGCAAAATACCTGAAGCACCACAGTAGCTTGGGTTGAAACTTCTAGTTGACCCTTTAAATGATGTTCTGTGTGGGCTCTTAAATCAAAGCTATTAATGGTGAAGGTGTAAAAACCCTCCAGGCACTAACAGTGCCAGGACATCTTGCAATACCTCCACTCAACATAGTAATAAGGAATTGTTAGGATGGTTTGCTACTAGGGCCAAGTGTTGTTACAGCTGTAAATAAACAGTGGCTGCAAGGGTGCAGTTACAAAGTAGATGATAGGGGGTGGACATGAAGGATTGACATAAGGTGGGGGCAGCACTGTCCCCCCACACTGAAAGAAAGGCTTTATTCTTAGTCTATAAGAATCCCAGAATAAGAGGAACCAGTGGCCAAGTCTGTGGAAAATACGGCCTCCTTTCTTCCTGGAGACTTTCTCTGGACATTTGGTTGGCTTTGGGGATTGCTTCATTTTTTTGTGTTTTATATCCTACTGGTAGAACCAGTAAGGCTTGGGCAAAGAAAACCAAGCTCTGTTCTGGTTTAGTTATCAGTATTTAGTGGTTTACAAGTGTTTTCCCATCTCTTATCTGCAGCATGAGGTTGTTTCTGCATTCTGAACTAATAGAGTTTAGAGCTGCAACATCTTTATTGGCAGTGACTAATGCATGAGCCAGAAAGAGCACCATTTGGCTTGCAGATCCCATAATCAGCCACAGTATAATCTTAGCCATGCTTGTGTCATCTAGTATAATTCCATGCAAGCAAATGGCTTTACTCTGGGTATTATACGATGTAATTGAAATCAGGATCTCTCTCAAAGTGTACAGTTCTGACATTAAAAAAAAACAACCAAACTACCAAAACAACACATTTTTAAACTGAGCAAAAGGTGTAACATGGGTTACGGCTACAATGCACACCAGGCCCATAATGACAGAGTATGACATTTTCAAGCAAAACCTGTCAGAATTGTAACAGACATGAAGCTGCAACCCTTGGAACGAGACAAAACCTGAAAACCAACAGCTCGGGGTGACCTTATTCATTCTTTCTTTTTGGAAGAAGGTTTAAATGACATAAAGACCTTGTGGTTTTGGTTGTCTGCTCAGAGACAGGACAGCCTCAAGTATATTCCAGTTCCCATAGAAATAAATGACAATAATAAGCATGGTGTTGAAATGCATGGTAATGCGCAGTATAAAATGCATGGCCTTAGTAGGACCCGCTGCACGAGCAGCTCAGCAATGCAGAAGTAGACCGAAACAGATTTTCCTATGCATGAACTGAAAGGTGTTCCAATTACAAACTACATTTAGCAGAATACAGCTAAATAAAAAGTGCCTATGTCATATACTGCAGCTAGATATATTCCTGAAGCACTTTAAAGTAAAAAGCCTTTACGATTCTAAACAACCCATATGTCTGTCAAAGCTGTCATTGTGCTGCAGCAAGTAAAGGAAACAAAACTTAATTTGTAATGAAGCTTCCCCCTGCTGAAAGCACGTCTTCTCCGTTCTCATTTAAGCCTCTGTTCACAATTGCAGTTCTCTCTCAGACTCCTTATAAAATGCTTTGCATTTCCTTTTGAATCACGTCGAGTTCATTTTATGGCAAGCAATCTCTGTTTTCTGAAACACACAAAAGAAATATAATTATTGCTGGGTGAAGGGGAGTTGGAAGTAAACTGAACATGATGCTGGTAATTGTTTTTGGGCACTGGTGCTGGGAAGATTCTAGCCACCTAAGCAAAAAATATCTAAAAAATGTCATTAATTATAAATGGGAAGCTTTGTAGTATAATTCCAAGATCAGAAGAAGAAAGCAATGTCCTACTACCAAAAATAAAAAAAAATAAACAAACACATTACTCAGCAGATGGCATTTTTGGTAAATAAGCCACTCCTTGGTTCACTATGGTACATAATCGAAGAAATGTTCCCTTGCTTTAATTTTCAAATTTGTTGAAGTGACAAGGTGAGATTTTAGGATGTTTAGTTTTGACCTCATTCTGTTCCTACTGTAATCAATGGGGGTTTTGTCATAGGGACAATCTGTTGTAGCCAAAACAACATGTTGGCAATTCTTATCCAAAGGTGTGATCCTCACATCAGCGTGCCATGCTTCTTCCTATAAGTCAGTCTACTCCAGTAAGTTCAGCTGTACCTATCTGTATGGAGACAACATGTGGCTCAGAATTGACTGAAATATCTCCCCTGCTTCCTTTTCTCATGTAGACTAAGTGTTTTCGAACTTGTTTGTTTTGGTGCTTTTAATGTACAATTGTTTTCAATTACTTTTGATATAAGTGGCACTACAGGCAAGCGAGGCTGGCAAGATCTGGTCCTCATTGCAAACATTTCACAGTTGTAATCATCTAAATTGCCTTGTGAAATTGTTCATTAGATAAAAATTAATAAAATCCTATAAATGAAATCCAATGCACCGTTAGGCTGTTGACATTAAATCTGGCATAAAAACATAGTTGTAAATGAAGTCATTTATATACACATTGATTTGGGGCCAAATCTTGAGGTCCTTGAACAATTTTTAAACCAGTGTTTACTCCGGCACGTCTATTGAATGGGAGTGAAAACAGTGGCCTAAGTTAGAGCTCTGAGAGCTATTTGTGAAGATTTTATTTCTTTATGTCCATCTCCCACCTGCTGCGTGCAGCATGCAGGGAGAGAGTTCAGGGTCTTGAGGACAGACTTCTCCATTTCCCTGTTTCTGACCACACAGAGAAATTAATGTGTAAAATAGTACCATTACAGTGATTTCTGTACAGAGCCATGTGTCTGGGGCCTAGGAGTCTCAGTGGATGGGAGAATGGTGATATGGCAACTGAAGCTGGTAAATTATCCAAAATTAGTGGATAGCACCCAGCACCGTAATTATTTCTTTCTTGCTCTCCCATTTGGGCATCCCAGAGGATTCAGGTTTGCAATGCAGATCACTACTGGCTGTGTTTTCCCCCATTGAACATCACCAGGTTTTTATGTACATATACCTACTAATGTTGTAACAGACCCTAGCGTTGCCTCAAGTTGTAGGTTGGAGAGAAAGATAGTGAACTGAACTAAAGGCATATGTTTAACTGGAAGAGTAATGAGAAGAAAATTCTTTTCTCATTCATTACAGGATGAAACCAAAATAACACTTTTCAAATCAATGGAGTTACTTCACAATCATAACAACAGCTCTGAAAACCGAGCTGAGCCACAAGTTTTGGAGTTTTGTAGTCTCTTTAGAAAAAAAAATGGTTATGGGTTGTCTCAGATGAATTAAAAAAAAGGTCAGAAAATGAGTGATTCTGTAAACACAATTTTAATCTATCGACAGATGGGAGAAATGGAGAACAGGTTGTAAAAGTATAAGCTAAAGCATTATTAATATTGTACTGTTACTGAGCCAACTTGTAGAGGAACTGAAAAAACATCCTATTGGTTCAGTAATCACTACACATATGCTTTTGGAGATTAATACTTTGAATTTTCAAAGCTTTTATATGTGTCAGTTCTGCTAAAAGGATGAAACTGCAAAAATGCGCTGGTAGCAAGTTTAAAGCATTAATAGCAATGTCAGATACACTTTAAGGATAATCGCAACTCCTTTACATCCAGTAGATCTAGTAGTCTCAGATATGGAAATAAGACTTTTGACAACTAAAAATGTTTGAGAAAGTGGGAAAAGGCCAAAGAATATTGTATAATATTTTAAACCTCGGCAGCTATTTCATGCCTTGGTTTTGAGTACTATATTCTGTGCTATACGTATGCCACACAGGTGGTCTTTAAAAGTGATTGCATAATCACTGTGGCTTCCTCCCTTTCTTATGATGGTAACTGGATTTTTAGAGACTTTTAAAGTAATAGCACTGCTTTATTCCAGAAGAGTATTAAGATATTTCAAGTATCAGGAATAGATGTAACTTAGAGTCCTCAAACTACCCACCTAGAAGCCATGTCAAACTTGTATTGGGGGTAATAACATTGATTGAGATTTACTTACATCTGCATGATATAAATATGTATTTAATGCTAGACAGAGTTTGGCTGTGTGACAAGACATGCAGACAGGAGCAAAAGTCTTCTATCCATGAGCTCTTGTATAGAATCATAGAATCATTAAGGTTGGAAAAGACCTCTAAGATCATCGAGTCCAACCGTCAACCCAACAACACCATGCCCACTAAACCATGTCCCTAAGCGCCTCATCTACACGTCTTTTAAATACCTCCAGGGATGGGGACCCAACCCCTTCCCTGGGCAGCCTCTTCCAATGTTTAACCACTCTTTCAGTAA
>NW_008824049.1:2833591-2838621 GCF_000699105.1 Pygoscelis adeliae
GGGGGGTTCATCCTGCTCGCCGTCCCTGTTTTCCAGCTCAGGGGGCCGAGTACCCTGAGGATAACTGGTCTGCCTGCTAAAGACTGAGGCAAAGAAGGCATTAAGAACCTCAGCCTTTTCCTCATCCTCAGTGACAATGTTCCACCCCGCATCCAATAAAGGATGGAGATTCTCCCTGGCTCTCTTCTTGTCATTAATGTATTTGTAAAAACTTTTTTTGTTGTCTTTAACGACAGCGGCCAGACTGTGTTCTAGCTGGGCTTTTGCCTTTCTCATTTCCTCTCTGCACGACCTAACAAGATCCCTGTACTCTTTAGTTTTGGAACATCTTTATTCCATATGATATTAACTGGTGAGCCGCGCAACTTATCATTAGTGAAGAAGGGGAAAAAAATTAGCTACTGGCCAGTGTTAGTTTTAAGAGATGTGGTTTCAAACCAGGATGCAAAAGAAAATTTGTTTTGAGTGAGATCAAATTTGACTGTGATTTGAGTTTTAAGTTTGTTTATTAACAAATTGGGTCTTTTGTGAGAAAGAGATAGGTAAATCACCAACACCTCACAGGATCGCGCCCCATGCTTGAACACTCATGGTGTCAAGCTGTGCTTGTACAGATGTGTGAGATGAGAATGTATTTAAACGTATCCCTAAATCTAAACATATTAAAATATATTACTAAAAATCTAGTGTCTTATTCTGATGTTTTGATTAATGATGATTAGTGCTGACTGGGACTACTCATAAAGCTGTGTCTGGTGTAAGAGGTGCTGCCTGTGATCGTGATGGAAACCGCGTCAAAGCTAGAAGCTTTTCAAAATCCCATGAAGTGTCTATTTGCCTTGCTGGCAAAATATTGATCTTTGAGGTTTGTTTCTGGATACCAGGTTTCAACGCCTGAAACCTACAATGGGTGACTTCAGATTTCTGATTACATAGGAGACAAATCAGGCCCCCGAAAAGTCGTCTTTTTTTTTTCCTAACTGTGCCTACTATTTTATAAGGAAATTTGACTTTGTGACACAGCTGACCTAAGGACAACACTGTGGTTTAATATTCTGGGTTGCACGAGTCTAAAGAGGAGACACACATATCATGTGTGAACGTGTCATCTTTGAATCCTAATACTAACATGGGAAATAAAAGCAGTTGCTAGATCACTGAAGTAAGGTGAAAAAGATAAATCACCTCAGGGTACCCCAGGATCCCAGCACTAGAATATTTGTGTTTTCTTTATTTTAATGTTTTCATTTATTCTTTTCCTGGTATTCAGTAAGGGCCCCTTCACACCTAAAGAAGGAAGAAAATATCCTCACACTGTTAAAACAGTAGGCATTAAATGCAGGAATGTCTTCTCATAGTATGTCCTATGTATTCCATTATATTTGTAAAGCATCTTTATAACAATGTTTCAATGACTATTTGAGGTTCCCTGTTAGCTTGTTCAAGATGTTAATTTAACTCTTGATAACATCTGCTCTGATTATTAAAAGTAATCTCAGAATGGATTAAAATAATTTAAATAAGCTTTTTAATTTTTCTCACTAGTAGTATATAAACTTCCTTGAAAATTTAACACCTTAATATTTCGGCCATACTATTACTCCAGACTGATTTTTTTATTCTGTTCAAGGAAAAAACAGAGAATGTCTTTGGAACCACACCTGCTTCTACCACAGTCACTACAAGATTTCTCTTAGATATTGGTAGAGATTGTCCAAGAAGGTGAAATAAATGTTTACAGTCAAAAGAAAGAAAGGGAAAATTGAAATTGAAGTTTAAATGTAAGCACTTCAAGAAATTGTTGGGCATTGGTTTTGAGATAAAGATGTCCCTCACTTTTCCATGATGTCAGGAAGTCTTCAGCTGCCTAGCACCTTTGAAAATCAAGCCATTTTTATAAAGTTTGAGGTCTAAAGTTGCACTCTCTTTTATATATTTGCCAATAGCTTATCATTGATATTTCCTATACATAATTATATTTCTTTTATTAATGTAACTCCAGTTATGAAACTTTAAGCTACGATCATAGAGTGAGTAAGTAACAAACCCAGAAAGAAAGCATTATCTGTCTCAAAATTCCTGGGCATCTGTGTTTTGCTTTTTGTCTAAAGATTGTGCATGAGGGTGTGAATTTGGGAGCTAAGCAAGCTGACAGTTTCTCTTCAAAGTCATCCTTGCTGCAATTCCTTTTCAGCCTTCTCAGTCTCCCTTGGACAGTTACAAAAGACAGCTTTACTATGCAGCTCTCTTTCCCCTATTTTTGTACATATTGTTTTCTGTTTGTCATGTTTAGGGCACCTTCATTTCCTCTGTCTCACAGAAGCAGAGATGATTACATTAAGTGTGGAAGTCTCCTCTCTTTACTTTTGAACAGTAAAACTTGTAAATATTTTCCATTATTCTTCATAAATTTTAGTGGTTTTTTTCTGGTTGAGTGCTAATGTGGCAAGACCCACATGATAACACAGCTACAATTACAAGCTGGGAAAGGCTAAACTTGTATTAATAAAGTGACTTTATGTTGTCCTTGTGAGATGTATTAGCTACTAGCTGCATTACAGCATCTTCCCTTCTATATAAATTCCCAGGAAAAGATGTAGGAGCTGGAAGGAACTGGAAGATATCTTCAATCCTGTTTAATCACCACAAGAAAAGGGAAGGTATTAGAAATACCCCTGAGGCTAATCCTGACAAATGACCCTCATTCTGAAAGGTAGAACTGATATGTGCAACTGTGTTACATTCGAGCTTCCACCCATAGGAAAACCTGAGCGAGTCAGAAGCCGTCAGCCTTACACCTAGACTTTGTGAACTTGATCGTCTGGATGCCCAGTTTAAAGCTCTTAAGGTATTCAGATATTGCAGTGGTGAGGATTATGTAGATAACTTACTGGCTAGAAGGTTAAATCTGCTTCTTGGGATGGGAATACCAAATTAATGATCACTTTGAAAATGTATATGACTTACCTTCCAGACATGCAGAGCTCTCCCCTACATCTGTCTTCCTATTCCCTTCACGTCTGCTCCAGCACAGAGCCTCTTGCTGCCAGAAGTGTTTTCTCCAGAGGGACTGAAGGTGAAGGGCTGATCTCCCATTTTCCTAAGCTGAAACAACCATGCAGATTTCCAGCTGAAAATCACATACTGCAGAAGGCACCATGCTGTATAGAACAGCTGCTCCCCAGCTCTGTCCTTTCGCTCTATAGGTCCCCTTTCCTCAAAATAGCCATGGCTCAAACAGAGTGATGTATAAGTATGTGTGCACATATGTTAGTTAGGTACAGCCGTATGTGAACTGCATGTGTGGGGAGGGGGCCACCTTTCCCAGAGACCCTCGTAGGTGTAGTAGAGATGCTACATATGCCAATCCATTTTTGGGGCACTGGCTTGTTCTGCTCCACCCAGTGGCTCATAGCAGATGGGAGCATCTGCCCTTGCTTTTGTAGCCATTGGAACAGTGATTAAGGATGAGACTGCATATTCCAAAATCACATACGTTGCTCCAGAGGATAAATCAAGGTTTTGTTTGATTTGAAAACAGAAACAAACCAAATATTTTTGTGCACTGAACTTCTCAGTTTTGGGAGAAGCATTCTGGGTTGGAACCCTATTAGTCACACTGACTTGAGGACTTTAAAAATGCATCATGTTTCACAGACACGTGCTGTCTTTGGAATTTCTAAAGGATTTCCAGATTTCTCTGCATCCAACACTGCCATTAAGGAATAAAACTGTTCTTCCACTTGTACTGATTTCTCAGGAGTGGTATTTTGCTTTTACTGTAAACACGTCTGTCTGATGAAAGAATTGTGAAGAATCTTTCCTGGGCTCAACCTTAAACTAATCCCTGCTTTTTTTTTCTTTTTCTTCTTCTTTTGTCAGAGAAAAAGGTGTTAAGACAGTTTAACGCCCTTCACCTTCAGTCCTCAAAATTCAACCAGAAGATACCCAATTGCTGGGATGTGATTTTGATTTCCTCACCGGAAAATAGTCTGTGAAATAGTCCTTCACAAGGACATATTTTCCAGTTGAGGAAGCCCTAAAGAGTTTATTCCCAGCCTCTCTGTTCTCTTCCCACCCTTCCACTTTGCCTAGGAAGAACTCACCGCACCCTTTGCCTCCTCCTCTCCTTGTCTCTGCCTTCTCTGCACCCATGTTTAAGACCTGCTTTGAATCTCATACTTCCCTTTGAAGTTCTTCCACATCCATCTGCTTGCACATCCCTGATCACCTCTTCCAAGCACCTTTTGAGGCCTGAAACAAGTTATAAGTCCCACTACCTGTACAGTACACATATGATCACCTAAGTGTGAGCCAGGAGGTCTGTTTTCCTTGGTCTTTTTCTGCCCTAGTTGAATGGACCCATATTTTGTCTCTTCCATTCAAGGTGCCATTTTCTGATTCCTAAATTGTCAAGGAGAAAAAAAAAATCTGCTTTTAATTTGTTTAAACATATAAATGATATTACTATAAAACATTAGTAGTTAAGATGCTTGTGAACTTTTTATTTTGTTTTCCCTCACTAGACTAACTGTAAGCTGGCAGGGGCTCACAAGGGAGACTTGTTACGGTGGTGTAAACTGGGGCTTGCTCTAGTGACCTGGTAATCTACTGACACAAGTTGTTCCCATGGAACCTTTTCTTTTTTTTTTTAATAAAAAAAAAAAAATAGAATAACTTCCCTAGAAAAGCCCTGGAAAACAAGACCAAACAATTCTGTTTTAGCTTTTGTTACGGCTTCAGTGTGTAATTTGCTACCTGTCTAGCCCTTGGTGCCCCTGTCTACGTCTCTGTGTACCGTGTATTGATGTTTGCCTAATGAAATGCTGCTCTGGAAGATTTATGGGTGTACATTAATGGAATAATTAAAGTCTTTGAAAGTCTCAGGTGAAATGCGTACCAGGTCAGGGAAAAAGAGGGCGTGGAAGTGAGAGATGGGAGGTGATGAGTCGGTGCCAAGGTCTGCACCTCCGGCCTGTTGAGCTGACCTGACACTTTGCGGGGCGACGTCTGTGTGGGTATCGGAAATG
>NW_008824049.1:2839617-2840348 GCF_000699105.1 Pygoscelis adeliae
CGTGTTTTGGTTTTTTTTTTTGCCTCTTTTTCAAGAAAATTGGAATTCTTTGGGAAGCTAATGGATACTGAGGAGGACGATCCTAAAAATCTCCTTTTGAATCTGTAACAGAGGTGTACGAAGAAATTCTTAAATTCAGCCATCAATTTAGCTTCGTATTAAGCACCTCGAAATATTTATGATTGCAGAGCAGGTGCAAGCGAGGATTAGTAATAAGGTAAGGGAGCTATTTCCATCTTTGAGGCAGCAGCATTTGCTCAGGGTTATCAGCAGCTTCTCGTTTTTTCATAGAATCTGGGCTGATTTATTTGCATTTTCCGTGCTGTTCTCCCGTCCTTCCGAGTCTTTTCTAATACGCCTGCTTGCTTTTCATCACTAAAATACACATTCCTTCTCCCTGCCTGCTCTGTATTTGGGAGTTTCTTTGCTGTGCACATGTTTTGGCTGTTATTCGGTAACTGTTTAAAACCACCCATCCTCTGTTTAAAATGATTTCTTATCTTGCACTTTCTCCACCCAGCAGGATTCCTGAAAAGCCCCATAGAAAACTGCAACACAAAAGCTTTTTTATTTGCATTTAAAAAGGAGAGAGAAGTAGTTAAAATTCCCCCGGGGGAAAACTGGGCAGAGGTTGGGGGGGGGTAGCAATCAGGTTCTCCCTCTAAAAGCAAATTAATTCGCCCCCCCCGCCGGCGGTTCCCCGGGGCTGAGGCTGATTTCTGGCCGTAGCG
>NW_008824049.1:2840529-2870405 GCF_000699105.1 Pygoscelis adeliae
AAAGTTTCTGCTTCCCCCCCGCCCCCGGGGTCCTTTCGCGGGGTGGGGGAAGGTGGGCCGAGCTCCGGCGGCCGCCGCACGGCGCCCGCTGGGGAGGCTGGGGGAGCACCTGCGCTGAATTTCAAACGCTTCTGGGGGCTGTGGCATGCGAGGGATGGGGGGAGTAATTCCTTCTGGGTGGCTGGAGAGAAGGGAAGGAGGAAAAGGATACCCTTGTTTCCTTCTGGGATGTTGCAGGCTCTTGCTCTCCATCAGCACGCTTTACTAATTTTTGTGTTATCAGCTCCATTTAGTGATATAAATGGCACGAGCAAGGATATCAATTACCAGCTAACTGCGGCGATAGTCCATGTTTTATGGGATTTAATGATTTCTCTTGTTTTGAAAAAGCTCTTGTGACGCTAACAATAAAGAACTCCATAAATCATCTAAATGAATTGTGTTCCAGTAAAGGCAATTTTTAGGCTTTTGCTGCGTATCTCCTCGTCCCGATAATTAATTGCACTAACAGTTGTGAACATGTTTGTGGTAAGAAAGGTGCCATTACTAAAAAGTGGCTTTCTTGATATGGGTCCCATGTTTACTGAACTCCTCCTTAGCTCTAGATGACCACTGTCCTCTCAAAATACAGGGAGAGATCAGATTATTGTGAAGTGAGCATAGTGCGTGAACATACCTGTTTGGTGAAGTGACACATTCCCCGGCACTGAAAGTGAAAGCCCGTTTAACCGGCTGCTTCAGTGACTTAGGCTGAAAGCAGGAGGTAATCACCACTTAGGCCTCCTGATTACATATTTTGATTAAAAGCAAACGTCTGTGGTTTTTCGGGTTTTTTTGGTAATCTTTGTGATTCTGTCATTAGCTTTTTTTAATCCTCTTAAAAATAAGCAGGAGCTGTGGAGTTCAATCCTTCAGCAGACTATAGCAGTGTCCCTGCAGTGCTGTGAGGAAAGCTCCTTTTTCATGTTATCCTTTTCTGTTGCTTTATTTCCACCTCCTTCTGTATTCATGATTGTATTTTTTGATCCATTATTTACAGTCAGGACGTATTGAAAAGGCTGGAATAAAATATTGCTGTTCTTCTTATGGAGGGAAACGTGCTATGAGGAAAGGAATCAAGTTTGACTGTTTTAAGAGAATTGTTAAGCCACAGGGTTCACATTTACTTGAGTCTTCTTTCCACTGCCTTTGACAATCTTTAACATGATCTGCAACTGGTGATGTAACATACATCTATGTGTATGTATATCATCTGCGTAGCTCACTGTGTTCAGCTGGAGCTCCATTTAATGCTGCCGACAAATCATTCGCTGTGCAAGAACATTAATCAGCAATTGAACAGGTGCAGGTTCAGTTCACCACAATTACTTGGGCCGGCAGTTGCCGAACATAATACAATTATATAGATATGCTGAGTCCTTCAAAAATTTGTTACCATGTATCTTTTTTTTGAAAATAGCCACATGAGAAATCTGGTAAGACTGCATTCCTTGTGGCCACTGAGTAGGTGTTTGAGTAAGGTTAATGGAATGCAAATCTAAGAATTTATTTCATGAAATGTATGTAGATTTTAGTGCTTTCTCTGAGACCCTCTGAATGGAGTGTTTTATTAGCATGAAATATCTCAGAGATGCTGAGTTCAATCCTACTGTCGTTATTCAAGCAAAAATTTCCATAAACTTCATGAATCTGCATGTAAAGATGTTTTCAATGAGAATTTCTGACTGTGCAGTCAGACAATTTAGGTGGTAACTTTGATGCCAATATTATTTATTTAGAGTTAATTTGTCAGTGTTAGAAAGTTTACTATTTATCTCCGTAAACTGGAAGGGGTCAAGAGTGTTTCCTGTTGTGTCATCAATACAGCCACTGTCATTCCCTCTTTGCCAAAGAACAGTTACTCAATGAGGACAGACTTGGATTTGAGCTTTTAAAGTTTCTTTCCGCTGAACATGAAGAACATTTAGAAAACTGAATTGGTGACTCACTAGAAGGGTTGTTTATATCCCTTTTTACTATTCATTATGTTTTACGTTGTGTGTGCATTTGAGCATAATCTAATTCTTGAATTGACAGGTCATTGCTTGAATAAATTCTTTATTTATTTATTTTCCTACTTGAACATGGTTGTCCCCATACGCTACAATAATGATAATTCGTCAAGCGACAGTGAGTTGCAAGCAAATCCTCAAGTTCATGGGTCAACACAGTGATTCATGACTGGATAGAGACTATTGCTGATCGAGGTGTATGGCAAATTAAATCTCCAACCATAATTTCTGGTAGAGGTACAATACATTTCCTATTTAGTTCTTCTTGTTAAATTAGCTTTGTGAGGTTGTTTTTTTTTTTTTTTTTCAGATGGCAAACAGTATTACAGGGTACTCGTATTTTAATCCACAGGATGGGAGTCTATAATTTTGCAATGGAAAACCAGAGATACAGTCTTCCAGACACCAAAGAAATTAATTTATTGTACCCAAGTCCATACAGTTACCAATACTACTGTTTGATCCCATTTCAACTTCTACTTGAAATCTCATAGTGCTTTTCAGTAGTGAGCAGCTATCAATATCTTAATTTTTACTGATGGGAAAAGTACCTGAAGCGGGTGACTGATGTGAGATTGTACAGCAATTCAGTAGCAAGTGTAGATAGCGGACCTGTGGCTTTTGTTGCTCAGTTCCAGGCTGTAGCCACTAGATGGGTATGAAACGTCTGCAAGAGTTGCAAGTGTTTTTGAGGAAGAAAGAAAGTGAATACTTAAAAAAACAAAATGTTTGATACCCAGCAGAAATAAGCGTAACTGAAAGAAACAGAAGTGTGGATAACAACCTTTACCCACTTTTGATAGCAGCTTATACAAATTCCATAAATGGTGCAGGATGTCAAACATACTGCTTACTTAATGGCTAGGAAGATGCTGAGGCCATCAGTCTGGTCTCAGCAGGACACCTTCAGCTGGTAAGTCCTCCACTATATGGAGCAGTAGGACCCCTTCAAGCCAGGTATCTTGCTGACTGTGAGATCCATGCTGCGATGTGCACCTCCATCTCCCCACAGGATGCAAGAACAGGAGGTTCAGAGCACCTGAGTGCAAGATGTGGCCAAGTTCTGTTATTTTTACACTCTTACAATCTCATCACAGTCAGCAGGATGAGCTCAATAAAGTACACTGAAGTTGTGACCATTTAAAAAGATATTCATATTTGTTCAGAAATGACAGCACTAATGAAAGCTGCTTTCCCAAAGATTTCTGTCTTGTAGAGTGAAACTTTTCCGCAGTTGAAACATTGATGAGAGCTCTTTCTCTCATTCATGTTTCTTGTGCCTGGCAATGTATTGCAGTTTTTCTTTTTTTCTGTTGAGGTTGAGAGAAGTTTTCAGAGTCTTGCAGTTTCTCATGTCTGTTTTCTCACTTATTTTCAACAAATTTGCCTGTTCCAAAGATCGGTTGGGCTGAAATCACCAACTGATTAAAAAATTGGCGTAAGTGCACACAAAGTATGGTTGTATAGATCTCACTGCTTTAGAAAAGCAGACTAAAAGTGCAGCCTTGTATAGGTCATGTATTTCCTCATGTAAAAAGCTGGTAATCTAGGTGTCTCAATCATTTCATAGCTTTTCAGTGCACAGGGTAAGAACTTACTACTGCTGACAGCTAGTGAGATTTCTCCTTGGCCCCATGTATTGGTGGTCCAAGCTTTAAGTCTGAACATTTGTCTGTGGAGGTCCACGGGGCAGAGAGGGGTAATTACCAGGTAACTGCTGGTATCCAAATGGTTACGGCTGTGGTTTTGTCATAAATAGGATTAAGATTTCACAAGAGACCAGTGTTAGTTATGGAAATGACCATATTGTTGTGATACCAGATGTTAGGTTGATTTCTGCAGCTTTCTAGGAAATGGCAATACCTGTGCATGAGTCTTGTGTGCTGGAGAACTTTTTGCAAAGCCAGAAAAAAAATTAAATTATTTGAAGCCTTTTTTGTTTTTAAGTATGCATCTACTTCAAGGCACATTTCCAAAATGAAATTTTGTAGTAGTTTTATCAATGTGAAGACTTTGGAACAAATCCCACCAGGTGCTTTCTTCCCCAGAAGAGAAAAAAGCTCTGGGCTTCAGGAGAGGGACTGTGTTTTGGGGGGAAGTTTTCAGACACCTTTTCTCTGTGGAGGAAGAGGCCGGACAAGCCACCTGCACAGTAGGAAAAGGAGCATTGGAAAGACGAGGGGACTGAAACCAGGAAGAACGAAGCTAGAAAGAAAACCTGTATCAGAAAAGATGATATATTGAATTTAATGACGATAAATTGCTACTAATTGAGCAAGATATAATGCCTCATTATCTGTAAACCTGCGTTGCAAACATAAGTAGCCATGTTCAATCCTGAAATGCCACTGTGAAAATGCAGTCCAAAGTCCACCTGATTCTGTCCATTTTAGTGGAGTTGCACTAGTTTACAACAGGGCTAAAGCAGTGGAGAACTGTGATTTTACTTTTTAGTTGTCTTTATTATTGTTGATAAGCTGAGAACACAGAACTTCGTAATGTGACTTTATATTACGCAAGAAAAAAGTAGAAGGAATTGATTAGCTATATTGTTAATCAACTTCATATACTGTGAGAGGACTAACTTCATATACTATATCGAGGGGAGAAACGCTGGGAAAGAAAGCATTTCTATTTGTGCATTTTAGTAAAATAATATAAAACCAACTATAAGATGTTTTCCAGAGCCTTAGTAACAGAACTGCAATTAGCATAAAATTTCCAAGGACTCGGATAAATAAATACCAGATGCGCTTATTTTTTTATTTAGGATTTGATCCATTTCCTATTGAGGGGAACTTTATTATTCAGAGGAAGGAAAAGGGGGAGGGTGTATTGTTCCTCTGAAGTGGATGGGAGACTTTCCATCCCAGTTGCCAGAAAACAGCACAGGGGCCTTTTTGAGTTTTGAAATAGAAATCTGAAGTAGAAATTTTGTTAATGTTTATATAGGTACTTGCCAATACTCAATATGGTGAAAGTTCATTTTAAGGAAGTAGGAATACACTTATGGCTATTTATTTTTGACTCCTGCCTTTTCTTTTGTTCAACAATTATTCAGAATTGGCTTGTCTGTTATTTTCAATAAAGCATCACCTCCAGCTGAGATATATTTAACTTTATCTTTATTAAAAAAATCCCCAAACTCCTGAACTTGGAAAAATTGGGACTGGCTCTGACTAAACATATTTGTTGGACAATTAAAATCTAAAGCAGATGAAGTTTTACTGAAAGACGTACCCAGGTAGCAGTTTATATTGCAGTAAAATGAAAATTAGATGTTACTAAGTTATAGACGAGCTGAGTGCTGAGGTTTTATTGTTTGTATTCCTTGGGCAACCAGAAGGTTCAGCCAAAATCATCACCTGCTTGTGCGAGACACTGCACAAATAAATAATAAATACATTTTTTGTCCCAAGAAATTTAGGCTTCGTTCGACTATGAGTTCTTATTGCATGATTTACCACAGTTGCACTGAGTTCGTGTGTTCACATGTGAAAGTACTGTAAATTGTGGAAGAACTGGAATACAATGTGACAGTAGAGTGGTCAGAAAAATAAATTCAATGTGCTCAGTGAAATAAACATTTGGAGGCACTTTTTAAAAGAAGATCATCAATCCATTTGAGAACTTTTCTTGTCTTTGGTAGACTCAGTTAAAAAATATGCACGCATATATAGATACATACACATGCACTATGCCATATGGTAGTGCAAATACACAAAAGAAATTATGTGTGGTCTGATTCAAACCAGTGTAAATACATAGAGATTGCAGCAATGTTATTGGAGTTAATATGTACAAAAAGTATATATGCAGCTAGTATATATGAAGAAATAGCATTTCTTTTAATCGGACAGTGACTTAGTCAACTTCCGTGTCTTCGATGAATTAATGAAAGATGCATAGTTAACACTACTTTTTCCCTGCTATTTCATTTGCTTGTTTTTAAAAAATTCCAAATATAGAAATGTAGATTGACTTTTAGCCTGTTTGGCATGTTTTAGCCTATGTAGGGACATATACCATTTGGCAAGTGAAGTTCTAAGGAAAGGTTGAACAAAATGGAACTGTAAACATCGCTTTAAAGTCACCATTAAAGAAAAAGAGGTTTTCTGTTGTTTTGGAACATTTGCTGCAACTAACATTTAAGAACAGAGCAATTTTTAGAAGATGCAAAACCTAATGATTTCATTGCTTTTCATTCACATCCACCGTTTTGTACTCTTGCAACTCTGATGGTTTTGCAGATTGTTGCTGAGGTCAAAGTAGACTCTTAACTTTTTGTATTTTAGTAATTAGGAGCAAGATCACTACCTAAACATAAAACTTGTAGCATTTGCAATCTTAATGATGGAGAATACCTTAAAAGGGTGCCACAGCTTTCCTTTTTGACTGTTTAGCAACATTTTGCATTGCCTTCGGTCTTGTCCCCATTGAGATAACAGAGAGAGAGAGAGAGAGAAACTTTTTTTTTCTTTGTCTTTTTTTTTTTCCTTTACCTTACCTAGTTCATAAGAAGTGTGCAGTGGCTCATTGCCATTGACTGGGGTACAAAGAGAGAGGAGAACCAATGTGATTGATAGTTTGGTCTTTGCTTTTCCCATACTCTCTCTTCACCCAGCTGCTGGGGCTGTGATGCAGCAATTACACTGTGCCAGATTTTTCCAGGATACCCGTGTCTAAGGTCTGTCCTTGTGCCACATGTCCACAAGAAAGAAACACTGGCGGCACTTTCAATCTCATGCCTTTGCTTGGCACTTACATTAAATATATTCCAGTACTCAATCATCTATTTTGTTTTCCCATCCATAAATTGAATAACTATCCTGAGATGCTGTGAGGATTAATGAACGTTTGGAAAGCTCACTGCAGATGGAAAAACCACAGTGCTGCCTCTTCAGATCATTATGTATAACACTGCATAGCTCAAAAGTTATGAGAATTGTATAAAGGCTCTGGCAGATGAAGCAAGAAAATATTAAACCTCCTATTAATGGGGGATCCATAGGTCTTTCTTCCTCTGCCATCCATTTTTGGTTCAGAGATCAGCAGTGCAATGAATGATCCCATTCTTGTGAGCCTTCTCTTCGTAACAGCCTTTGAAAATGAGGAGAGTTTGACACAGGGAAATCTTTTTGGACCCTGATGGATGCTGTTCAGCTTTTGTGAAATGGGAGTATTTAATTCTTTTCAAGTATGTTTCTTCCAAAATAACAAAGCATCACTATGTATATGGGCCTGGCCATTCATAAAATGATTAAGTGTTTCTTAAAAAAAAATTTACAAATGCTTAATATAAACTCAGATGGTATTTGTGAAAGAAATCATCGTTTGTGATAAGAAATTAGAGTCCAGTTATATTTATAATACTTTATAACAAAGTATTTAAAATTTCATTTTCTCCTTGGATATAAATATATTTCCCTGAGAATTATAACTTCCTAGGTAGAAATTTGTATGCAACATATTTGCACATCTTAAAAATAATTTTGAATAATTAGGAGAATGTAATGAAAATTGTGACAGACCTTTAACTATCATAGAACTATGATGAAAACACCTGTGATGCCAACTCTTGCACCTCTTCGTTTACCCTAATATTTTATATGGGGTCAGGTAACCTGTCAGAAATTCAGAGAAGTAGTAACTGTGGTACTGCAGTGGCTTTGTTTCAGAAAACAGAGAGTGAAACTTCTAGTAGAACAAAAAAATATGTACACACTAAGAATATGTAATCTTAACCAAAAAGCTGTGCCTAGTGTTAGTGAAGCAAGCTACTTGACGTTTGAGCTGCCATTTTGCAATCCCACATTAATTCAGAAAATATTTGATATTTAAAAAATGCAAGCTGATTCTTAAGCAAAGCAGTGGGAAATGTGTAAATGCTAGCAACAAGTCCTATCTTATCTTTGGTTATCTGTGAATAAGATACCACGTGACGATACCATATTGAGTAGTGTGGTGCTTTCAGAGCTCTCTCTCTAAAGACGATTTCACTGCTTAACTAAATCATAAATATGAAAATAAATTATTATGCTGAGTTTCCATAATCGGGTCCTAAACTGAAATACAGAGAGCAGGATCTGTAAAACCTGAAGAGCCGCATTAGTGTCAGCACCAGAGGGAGCCGCTTGCCCAACTCTTGGCCGTGTAACAGCTCGAAGGCTGGAAAGAACCAACAAAAGGGGACAAAATGGCAGAAAAAAAATACGGTAACCTGTTGAACACTGTCCACGCATGAAAAATAATATTTGAAAGCTGAAGCTATGTTTGGTGTGTTGATCTGTTGGCCAAATCTGTACATTGAATGCTCTTAATTTATTATATTCAAATTATAATCTACCCATTTTTTCTAGATTGTCATAAAAATATTTTGCAGCTTACAAAGAAGGTATTATAAAAATAAATCATGATCTTCGATTACAACTGTAACTTTGGATCCTCTATTTGCTTCACTGGTGTAAATACCTGTTATATTTACATATTGGACCCCTACATTTGTATTCTTAGTTGGTACAGTGTGATACCTGGTAGGAATACAGATAAGGCTAATTATTCTTTCCCTCGAGTACACCCCCCCCCTTTTTTTTTTCTCCTAGTAATCCCATATTTTATATGGCATTAATGTACATTCTCTTAGATTACTGAGAACTGAAATGTGTGCAATACAATGATTCTGAACTTCATCTGTAAAGTATAATTATTTAAGTATTTGTGTGCCAGTGAAGTTCATAGGTTGCAAAGTGAAATCAGGGCTGAGCTGTGCAGGATGCTGTATTTACCCATAGTAAAAAACCCAAAGAATAACACCCCCCCCAAACCACCTCCCGGGCGCTGGTGTAAAGCATTTGTAATCTATATGCTAGGACAGACAGAAGAGGAGAAAAAGGAAATATTGCCCTTCGAACAAAAGATGACTTAAACATTTGCTTAACTGCTTCTGCAAGTTGTCCAGGGTCACAGAAGTAGCTTCTGGTGGAGTGAGGAATTGAACCGGAGTCTCTGAAGTCCTACTCCAGCACCTTGATCTTAAGATATTCCTTCTTCTCTTAGCCTTACCACCATAAACAGTGATCTCTGTACACTGAAGATAATACTTTTATAACTAGATTTGTGTATTCTACTACCACTGTAGTAAAATTCACTTATTTACAGGCATGCACGCACAGACACACACAAATCCTTTCCTTAGGGGCTTTGCTGATAAGGCAGTATAATAGTACTAAAATCAATTCATGTGGAGCTTCAAAGTTATTAAGCTGTAGCAATTTAAGTGTATTCAATCTGTCTGCTTAAGAGATTTCCAAGGCAGGCACCTACCCACAGAGGTGTATGTAGAGAGTGTGTGTGTATATACACATGCATACACACATTTCTAGAATATATATATACACATATATATATTCAATTAGTTATTTCAAAGTCAAACTTAGAAATTAAGTTTAGCTGAGGCTTTGTTGTAAGTGAAGCAGCTGAGAAATTTCAGTACTCATAGAGTGGTCTGGCTTTCTTTTACTTGATAAGAGAGATCAGAAAAGCTCAATTTATTTGCTGCTAGGGCCTCAGTGAATGGACATGCTTCCCAATTTCACATTTGGACTAAGTCTACTAATAAAGTTCTTCCACAGTTCAATATTTTACAAGTTATACTGCCAGATTTAAATGGCAAGGTAAGTTAGTTTTCAAGTTCCTTCTTTGAGAAGATACAGAACAGAAGTTTGTTTCAACAATGCTTTTTCCCTTTATTGCATCCTGAAATGTCTCCCTTATTAAATGATTTGCAAATATGTGTAACTGGTAATTCAATTTGTTAGACTTACAAATCGGGTATAGGGCGGTATAATGGTCTTAGCTTGAAATGCTGCAGCTCAGTGCTAGATCTCTCTCCACGCTTCCTGGCTGAAACAGGTGGGCAGAGGGTCAGGGGATGCAGATGAAAAGAGGTATTTGGGTCTCAATGACATCTGAATTTTGAACTCAGGTACTGAAGTCCTTAAGTGAACACGCATAGAAAAACTTGGCCAGAGCAACAAACTGACCTTAGGCACCAGTTAAATCACCCGACTGGTTCCCTTTCTTTCCAAGATCTCCTAGAAAGTTGTTTGTGTGTCAATACAACTTTCCTTGTTCGTGGAAAATGTAGCAGCCTTAAGATCGGTAAGGGAGGAACCGCAGATTTCATTACCTTTTCAGTCTTTTATCAAATTTCAAGAACTGAAGTTTTCCCACTTTGAAACAAAAGAAAGATTTAGTCTTTGACAGTCTGTAAAAAGGAAAGTGAATCATAACCTTAAAGCTGCAAATTTTGCCGTTAAGTCTTTCAAACATAATTCTTTCACTCTGTTTGCAAGTTCAGATCCTAAAAGGTTGTCAGAAGTGGACCAAACAACCTGGAACAGTTGAGAGACACTCAACACTGTGTGTTTTTAATGTGATTGATGTCACGTTTCTAGTCTTTGATTCAGTTTTTACTTTCTTTTTGTTTCAAAGACCAAATACAAATAAACAATTCATTATGATTTAGGTGGTTGCCTGAAGGACATCTAGTTCCTATAAAAAGTCTTCGGTTTTGTGTCAGGTCAAGTACAGTGTTCTTAAAGCACCATTTGAAACTGTCATATACATTGCATTTTCTGAAAGGCGTTTGCAAATATGTTTTCTAAGTAAGGCTATTTATCCAAGAACCTTCTCTCAGCCAAGCATTCAGAAAACAGTAGTGGTTGTTTGCATCTTGAAGGAAATTATTTATTACTAAGACAAAATGAGTCTGCACTAACTCATTTCTTTGTGCAGGGTGATATATTAAAACCTGGAGGATTATGAAAAAAACAAGGTGGAATAACTGGGCAACAGAATGGTACTTGGAATCCAATCTGCATAACTGTAAATTGATGCACATTGGTGGAAATACTCTATACTGTGACAAAAACCTATACTGGTTTGTGGGTTGTCTGGGGGAAAGTCTCTAAAGATGTTATGATTTGTTCCTTAGCGGTTCACCCACAGGACTAGGAATCATCCTTTAGAGCTACAACCAAAACTAGGCAGTGTGATTTAGCTCAACTGAGGCTCAGCCCAAAGTCCGTTGAAATCCGTGGAAAATTTCCCATTGATGTCAGTGGTCTTTGGATCACTTTTCACTAGCTTTGGCAATGTTACGTTCTCCATTAAATAATGACATGCTAATGAAAAATTCTACATCCCTGTCTGTAGTGTTTCTGTAAAGAAACTTTTTCCTTGTTTCCCTTCAAAAAGATCTCAAGGAAAATTATATGCTCAGTTATTCATCTAGATCTCTACTGAACCTTCCTACCAACAATGCAATCATGAAGCTCAAACATGCTGTTGTCAAAGGGCAAAGTGTACACAAAATGGTTAGGCTTTGTAATCACATCCTATGATATGAATGAATACAGGTGACCATGTGATAGTTAAAGCTTTTAGATTAAACAAAAGAAACATTCTGGAATTTGCCACATACAGAGGTCATCAAATCAAACTTTCAGGCTAGATTTTTTTTTTTTTAAAGGCTGGATGATTTTATGGCCATTAATAATATTTGTAGCTCCAGTATGCAAACCAAGATAAGAATAATCAAATCTCATGCTTCAGGGCATAAGCTAATCACCGGCTGGGTTTGGCATAATTGGTTTAGTGCATTATACTGGGAAAGGAGGTTCACTTTCTCTGAAAATTTGAGTCTTAGCCACCCTCAGTGAAAGCATTTAAAAGGCCAGAGTTTCCTGATCCCTTTTGACAGCTCTTTTGTCCATACAACGATGAGTAACTAGGGCCAGTGAACATTAATGTTATTTATAAGAACCTTATTTTTGGATTTCCTGATTTAAAGCTGTTAGTATGAGTTACTGCATTTTATGTGGCGGAGACTATACACATGTATTTAAGGGTTCCTTGCTGGTTTTGCTGTTTTTTCAAAAGTGGAAAAGATACCAAATGATGTAAGAAACAGACTTTGTGACAAATTGCTGAATAGTGTGCACACACAGAGACACACACACATTAATTCACGTGTTAAATTACAAAATCATCAATTTATCTATCTGTCCTGGTATCCAGACATAGATAATCGATGTGCTACTTATAAATAACTAGGAAATGTTTACAATGCTTTGCAGGCCCCAAATTAGACAAGTAATAGGTTATAATAGCTTTTTGATTAACTCCTTGGCAGTAGAAGTTGGATTTACCTGATATGGAGCCTGTTTCTGGCAGTAGATTCACCAGAAACCACCTGCTCAAAAGAATTAATTCCGTAATTGAATCTCTGCTCATTTTAGTGAATGTGTTTTGTTTTCTTAGGCCCAGTTTGTGGTGGATTCTGGCATGTGGGTATGGAGCAGGGAAGCATAAATATTTTTCCCTTCCAATCCCCTCAATGGAAGCTAAGCATGTCTGCAGCCTGTGCAGTCTAGTGAACAAAGACCGTTTCAAGAGTACTGTCTTGTTAAAGAAAAAAATAAGGAGAGTCCCATACCCTTTAGCAGTATCAAATATAAAGTAACAGGCAATGAGATACCCTAACCAGTGTTCTCTAGGATGCTCAAAAAACTCCAAACTGATATGATTCAATTCCATTGATTTTAGAGTAATTTCTGTTGAACTCTATTTGGTTTTTACTATTAAATTAGATTTGGGTTTTCCCGGTCCATGCAATACGTTCTTTGAAGGCAGTTTGCCCTATAGCTCCACCAGTACATTAGATGACAAAGTCGTATTGGGTTGCTTTATGCTTTAACAGTTTGATAGGTGGCAGCCTTAGCTGCTACCAATACTTCACTTTAGCTGGACTTTCTTTTCTAGGAATTTGTTATGAGCACCATCCATGTTTTTGCCAATACAAATGAGTTTCAACTGAAAATCGGGGGCTGTAGTTTTCTCCTGGTTTTCAGGATTAAGGGTAACTGACTAAAATTTAATGTATTCATATTGTGTACCCTAGAGATCAGGAGAGAGGCTACAAGTGATACAGGAGTTACATGCCTTCTGAAAGCCTGATGCAAGGCATCTTCCTTGAAAGCCTCAGTGATGGTGCAGGCAGCCCTGTGTCATACCATGTCACAACATGTTGGCACTGACCTTAGCAGCATGAGGTCATGAGATTGGGTTGCATTCATTTTTACATATATGTGCATTTACAGAAGATTTTTTTAAGCTGGGAAACAGAAAAGTACAATATTGTGTTGGGATTTTCCACTGTTCTTGCAGGGGAGTAGGGGCTGGGGCTAATGGGTGATCTGGAACCTTAGTTCCAGTGATCTGAGGCTTAGTGCCTCAGCTCAGCTCAGCCTGCAGTAAATCTATACCTGTCACTGGTTGGACGTTTGAGCTCAAACAAGCACAGGAGTATTGTTAAATCTTCTGTTGCAGTTGTTTTTTTCTTTTGCATATAAGTCAAGATATTGGCTCACAAAGGAATAAGAAAGGAAATATTATTCTCTTAAGAAAAGAACAACAAAAACACAAGCAAGTTCATTATCCATGTGAAGTCCTCAGACGCAGGCTTGCAGGAAAACCTATAACACTGCTGAAATATATTGGGCAGGGTTTTTTTTTCCAGATGAATAATTTTAATAAAACATTTCCATAATTTCCACACAATGGTAATAATTTTATTGCTTTTCTTTATCTATACCTATTACTGTTCATAGGGTAGCTGCTCAGTTCTGATAACCTAGTGGAAATGCATTCCAAGTGTAACTCAAGATTTGCAGAATTTCATAAAATTGTCTGAATTTCCACTTCAAAGTACACTGGCAGAGTTTACTATGGCTGTTAATAAGACATTTTTAGTTATAGTATTTTGATCTGGAAATATAGTTACTTAATTTCTTCGTGATTTATATGTTTATCTTCTAAAGGAATTTAGGGTTTTCAAAGTTATCAGTGCATAATTAAGATTTTACAATTAGCTGGCCCATCACCATAGTAGCAAAGTATTGGACTATGGGATTACAGAAAACAGCACTCAATAAAAAAATCAGCCTTCCAGAGCCAGACCCAACTGTACAGGCAAGATTTTGCTCAGCATTTCAATACGAGAAGTTGTTAACAGATCACATATAAATAAGTCCTGAAAGGGAAACTGACCCAGCATAGGAATGTGTTTATCTGTAGGCATGCTTGTGCTGGTTCTTATCCAAACTTTGTCTTTATTCAATCAGCCAACCCTTTAAACAGGGCTTTCAGTTTCAAAACTGAGGCCTGATTTTTACCCTCTCAAGGTGCAGCAGTCACAAAAGAAGATATTTGAAATGTGTGGAAGCGATAAACACTTAAGATTCCCATTGATCATCACTGATACATTCAGTTGTGCCCAGGACCCTGTCTTGTGTTGAAATGAATTCATTGTGTACATCTTCAGAAGTCAAATACTTTAAAAGTATAGTCTAGATTATAAAAATATGCTTCTACTTGACTCTACAGCAGGCTGTTAATGATTGTAATGTTAGAGTTTCTTTCCAATAAACCTCTGAATAAAGTGTTTTCTTGAGCTGGCTGTTCTCAGAATATCCTTTTTGAAAGCCTTTTGGTCTGCTCGGGAGCTCCCTGTTGCTTTAGAGATACTCTTGTATATTGTATACATGAAATAAACCCAACAAAACTGCCTAGGGGTTCTGCCACAGTCAGTAAAATAACACTTAGGTCCCACCACAAATGGTTTCAGCTCCTGATGGTTTGCCAGGCTGGTTTTGATGGGCTACATTGTAGATAAATAGAGGCGTTTGTTGTATACTTCAGAGAAATTAAAGAATTAGGTATTTATAGTGATCCAAAGGTGAATAGATGGAGATTGCTGGTCTACAGTTTTTTTTTTCCCAAGATTACATTTGCTTTGGTCAGGTGGTAGAAGTTATTTTGTACTTGCCTGTATTTTGGTATCTTGGATATAAAATTTTCATAGTTCTTGCAGCCATAGAAATCTCCAAAGAATAGATATAAATCTATATCTGATACTGCCATGATGAGGGAAATAATTTGACATTTTTCTTAATTTTGTTTGTTTCCGCTAGAACTACTTTTAAGGAAAAAAACCCACCCTTGTAATCTGTGAATCAAAAACTATATTCTCTATTTGCGCAATTTCACTAACTCTAGTGGCACTGCATGAATACAAGTAAAAGCAACACTCAGCTACCATACTTATGTTAGCAGTACTCTGGTAGTTTTCAGACTATCAGACATGATTGTGTATCTTTATTCTCATGATTTGAGGCTTGAAGCTTACATTAATATCTACCTTTTACCCTTAAAATCTGAAAGTGCTCTAGAGCGGAGCACAGAAGTTCTTACATTTACGTTTTTTAAGCATGAAAACCAAGTTTCAGGGAGTGAGAACAGCCATTGAAAGTCAGAGAGAGGACAATAGCCAGTGTCCCAAAGAATATATCTACCTACAGGGGTGCATTAAATATGGCATTAACTCCTCAACTCACACTTAGCTCAATGCAAGTCATCTTCAGTCCAAACAGGGAGCCACGCTAGCCTGGCAGTCAGTTCAGCCAGTTTATCATCTGCTGCCCATCAGTAGGACCCATTAGCTCATGCCCAGTGCTGTGCTAAGATTTTTCTAGTTTCTAGAGAAGCACGGTCTCAACCCAGGGTGTTTGTGTGTCTCTGCTGATGTAAACAGATCCTCAGAGTACATGGATAGATTTAGTCCAAAATGCCTGACTTGTCTTGCTTCATCTTGCATACTTGGAGGCTGTTTTTTGTCAGTGGCATTGCAATGGCATAAAGCTGTTTGAACCAGAAGGAGGATTAAGTCTATGGTCTTCTTACCTTGATTATCTATATACTAGGACATGTTGCCTTGCTGTGAAACTCTCATTAGACCTACAGCATAGCATTGTCTTTGCCTTTTCAATAAATTAAAAGTGAAGTGTGGAAAAATATACATTTAAAGTTTTGATTCTTGCAGGAAAACCTTGCGTTCCTCCATAAAGTAAGAGAGGCTGAAATTTGCTGAGAAAAGGAGTACAAATATTCTTTCCTCCTTGAAGATTTTTCTTTAGGGTGCTTCCAAAGAGATAATGATTTGTGTAAGATTTCTATGACCATATTACTAATAATTTAAGTGTCTGAAACATTTATTAAAAATCTTCTATTGATCAAATATGGAATACAGCTTTTTTTTTTTGTCAGTTATGAAACAGGTGGCAAGTCTTCAAATGAAATTGCAATAGGGCATGATCCTGCAAGGTGTCAAGTATCCTCAATCCTTGTATTTTCAGTAAGTATAAAGATTTTTACTATTTTATGGAAGACTCTGGTTAGTTTTGCAAGAGACTCTCTGGTGTCTAGAGGATTCATTACTTATAAATATTTAAGGACTGCTTCAGCATAGGCACACGATTCAATAGAAGCACAAAGTTTTCAATACATAATTAGTCAGGTTGTAATCCAGGTTAGATATGTGATATATAAGGGTCTAAATATTGAACAGCTAAACCCAATCTGATTCTAATGTGAGTAGCTGCATTAGTTCTTCCAGGAGGAATCTGTTGTTTATTTCTCTCAGGTCTTGCACATTTTTCTGGCTCTTTTATTTTTTGAGTAAACACTGTGTATGAGAATCTGATTCTCTGGTTGCACATGTATAATTTAATTCTTACAAGAAATCTCACTCCTTCTGGCTCAAAGTTAAATGTATGCATGTATGCAGAACCAAAGCCTTAGATTACAATTGGAAAGTTTAAGTAGTAGGTGGGTTCTGCAACAGGTTTTAATATACCTCTTTTTATTTGACCTCACATTTATTTTGATGCACTGAAATATTTTACACTTTAAGCAGGCTTGCACTGGAAATATCTCACTCCTACATTATTTCTGACTGGCTTTATTACAGGAACTGCAGAGAACCTGTTTAGGCACCTATGTGTTGTAACAATATTTAACTCTAAAAAAACAACTAGAAATTTGAATAAAAATGGTGATACATAAATATACAAGCTTAGCATCCCACATACATGCACTACATAAATTCTTTGTTGATTTCTGAAGGGAATTAGGCCTCTAGCTCTTTTCACACTCCTGTATGGAACAAACATGTAAGAGGTTTATTCAGTGTACCATGCTTCCCAAAACAGTCCATTAACTTGAATGCTGGTAGCATTGGAGCTTTTAATCCTAGAGTAAGTGGTAATAGCTGTAGCCAATGTTGTTGGGCCCAAGAAACCGTCTTCCAATGAGCAATGTACACAAATCTATCTGTTCCAAGATATGAAGCTCACCCTCTTGGACTGATTCTACAAGACAACTCAATTGACCCACTAACTATTCCTCTGTTTCAAAGTAACTTTTCTAGACTGATAAATGTGTGCTAGTAACCTGTACAGATATGGAATTTGTACCTACAGAGATGTGATTTTAATTTATCATCAAGAAGATATTTGTAGCCAGCTTTTGTGCAGTAGATTATAGATAGTGCCTCTTCCTTTATGCTTAGGATGCCAAGTAAGTGAGGCAAGCTCTAAAGAATTTCAATTGACTGGCTCAGACCTCCCTGAAATGGCAAATAAACTGCACAGTGGGTTGTATTCTCATGTATTTTGCAAATGCTACAGAGGAAAATAAATCACCACAGATACTGAGACATGTATAAGTTTCAGTCTGAAACATGGACACACTTCCAAAACTGCAATAAAGAGCTGTCCTTTGTATTTGAAGATGTCAAGCTGCTGGAATCTAGTGTGAGCTGAGGTTGTCTGACATTGGTTTCATTATGGCTACTTCCAGACTTGTCATATTTGGATAGTATGATTGAAGCTTTAGCGCAGCATACTCTGTACAAATGACAGTACCTTGGGCAGAACATGACAGATATTAGCAAATAGATTAAAGGAAAGTTGAAGTGACCTTCTGCTCTTTTTGATTATTTTTGTGCATGTGGTTTCATACTGTTGCAACATGTATGGAAATATGTTGGTGCACCATAACCTCTAAGATAGAAAATGAGTGTTGAGGGTTCTTTTCCTAACATCGAAATTGCTGAAAGACCTGCTGTTGGTAATGCTCTAATCACTTTGTATTCTGCCTTATCAGTAGTGTTGAACAGGGATGTAAATTGTGGTTCAGTTTAAACAGCATTAGTTTTACAAGCTGAATAAAAAAACCCCCAACATCTTGTGTGCTTGGCTGAGTAAACTAAACTTCCCAATGAATGCCCTGGTTGCTGTGCTTTTGCTGCTTAATTTGCATGTGGAGTGTCAGAAATCCATTTAAACAAAAGAAACGCATAGTTACAGAGTTTACACCTCTGAGTCTGGGTAGTAGAAGTGCTTAAAATTTCAGGTGGGACTTGGTAGAAAACTTGCAACAAGGGCTGTCTGTATAGATTCCATGTGTATTTTCTGGCACTGCAGTATTTCTCTTTCTTACCCACCCAAAAGAACTATGCATAGCATCTGGCACAGTGTTTGTTGGAGACCTACTGCATGGGTCCACCACAGGAAGATAAATCGAGGTTAATGTATGTATTGTATTCTCTCACTGGAAGGTTTTGTTCTATAGGAGCATTCTGATTATAATATTTTTGCCATCCAGGAACTGAAAACCCACAAGAAACCTATTTCCTTTAGTCATTGAGTCATTAGAGGGTTGCAGAAAAACAAAGGCAAGAGCAGAAACAAAAAAGCGGACGATAAGGAGGTGATACAGTTGTCCACACAGTGATGTCCAGGACCACTTGAGGTGCCCCAGGATGTCCAAGACTTTCCCATAGTGCTGGCTGATGTGATAAAGAGCCTATGGAGAGCCACACACCTCTTGGTGTGGGAGCTGAAGGCTGGCTGGGCTGGCCCACAGCAGCTAACATGGCACTAGCCAACTCTGTCTGGACAATGGTGTCCTCTCCTGTTCACTTCTCCTATTGCCAGGGAAGAAGTGCTAATCTAGATTACAAACTATTATAGCCAGCTGTAACCCCAAATAGATGTGAAATAATTTTGTAATTTTTATTTTTAAATTTTTTATTATTTTTATTTTACAAAGCAATTTTGTAAAAATTGTTTGCACTAGTGCTAGAAGGCATTGCGAGGATTAAGTCTCAGGTGCAGATACAACACAAATTTCATTCCATTGCTGCTTATAATCAAGAGAGAGAGACAGTGGAATTTCATACCAGTTCGCCAACAAACGATGATCTCTCTACAGTGTCAAGACTGCAAACAAAGAAGCCATCTACTTACGAGCTGTGGTTGAAACATGGATATCACTAAAGTGGAAAATGGTCAGATATAAGCAAGTTCATTTCCCCATATCCCCAAGCAGTTATAATGGTAACTCTATCATTCATTATTTACCTTTTCTGTATTTAATCTGTGACCTAGAGCTAAAGTGCTTTATAATCAGGAAGCAGTTTTTTGACCCATCTAATCCCAGCTGGTATGTCTGAATCTATTTATACTCAATTTAAAATGTTTAGTTAATATTTTTTACTCATTAACAGCGTAGTTCTACAACTGTATTATAATTGTTAATGGCCAATTAAAGGCGATTAGGATTTTTTAAACTGAAAAATATTAAAATCATTTCTTAGTATAAAGATTAGATAAATTCTATCATTTGTCGACACTTAATTGACCTCACTATCTGATGATATTAATTTTAAGAATTTCCATTGCTCTCAAAAGAAAAAAGGAAACTTCAGCAGGTGAAGTTAAAATTAATAAAGGATTGCATGTGGCATATGCTTTCGATAGCTCTGTTTTAACAATTTTCCTTAACTGGAATACATTTTTTTTGCTAGTCCTGTGAAGAAGTTTGCAGTATGGTGGGTAACGCATCATGAATAATTAGACAATGTGAGGCTGTAAATCCCAACGGAAACAATGCATCTCTCAGATTAGTTGTTTCTTCTGCAAAGGGCAGTATACAATGATGGAGCAGAGCCATTCATTTTAGATACATTCCATTTGCAAGTAATCTTTCATGTGAAAGAAAAACAAGATGTATGATAGCTTACATGTCAATTAAAGCATGTTAGGAATGAAAGAGCATTTTCAGAAGCCTGAAAACAAAGTTTTTCAGATGAAGAATTAGCTCTTGGCTAGAGACTAATACCTGTGCAAAAATCAACAGTGGCCTCATTATGAACCTACCATCCTTGGATTCTTGCAATTAACAATGAAAGTGAATGGGAAGGACTTGTCTTGTAATTAGCGCAGGTTGGGACATCTGAACTGTCCCAGCAAGAGCATCTGAACTTTCCCAGTGCAGTGAAAGAAAACTTCAAAGTAGTCATTATTCTTTCAGTTCAGTTGGCTGATTGGGTTGGGGTTTTTTAAAGGATTAGCTCCCTGCTGTGGCAAATAAGTATTGAAATGTTGGAAACGCTGATTTTCAGAAAGGCTGTTCAGAATGAAAGCTGCTTTTTCTTTCTATTAATCTTATTCCCATGTGTCGCTAGAATGTAGAAGGTGGGGAATTTGGAGAGGAATCTGCATTATGATAGGAGTGCACATTGACCTTCTTGTGGTACCGTCTCTCCTTTGTTGGATTGTAAAGTTTTCAATGCTAGAATGTCAATCAGTTGTCTTAAATTCATGAGTCTTTAAAATAATTGAAGTGGATGAAAATGCACCGATTAGAACGATATTATGGAATGGGAGGATATATTCACAAGTAGAAAGTTCTTCACTATTAGCTTTGTTTCAGGTCTCTTTATAAGCCACTATTCCCTGCTTCCTGTCCAAAGAAATAATTTTCTATAAGCTTCTCCAGGTTTTTGCCTTTAGTCACAAGGACGTGCATGCTGCATTTTCCGATGCTGGTACCATGCCAATAAACTAATAACACAGTGTTCTTCTTAATGAGGTGGCAGTTTTCCTACCTCTGAAAATTAAGAATGTCAGTCTGCGGCAATTTGGCATGAGGTAGCTCTGCCCGTATCACTCTCTTCCAGTAGCAGTGAGGACAAAGTGCTGTTATTATCCATAAGCCCAGATCGAACTTGAAGTTCTGTATGTAATATATCTCTAGCTCATCCCGTAATCAGCAGTCTTCCTACAGAAGTCAGAAAGGCCTTCTCATAAGTTTTTCTGCCCAATATCATACAGCTGGCAGACAGGAAAGGGGAGGAGTAGACAAGAAATAAAAGGTTAATCACTACCCCTCCGCAGCTTGTAGATATTTGAATAATATGCACATTATTGTGTAAGTGAAATGGAAGAGATCAACTTATGAATGTGAAAAATGAAATCAACCTTTACTTAGAAGAATTACTTGCACTTCTAGACTAACAAGCCTCAGAAAAAGCAGGATGCTGCAAAATGCAGTGTAACTGTGCCAATAATTGTCCATAGAGCTCAAGTACTTTCTCTGGGAAAACACCCCTTGAGTAAGGACTCCAAATGCTGTGACAAGTGAAAAAAAATATTTGTTATTTAAAAAAAATGGATGTGGTCAGAAAAATGACTGCAGGAAATGACAGTAGATCTATGTCCTGTGTATTTTCAGTCTTTCTGCTGACTTCTGCGGAAAAATAAGTATGTGCTATTCTTTACACCAGTTAGCATTGCAGAGCCAACACATCTCTGGGAAGGAATGAGCTGAATTCTGACCTGGCTGTATTAATTAAGTCCCAAACGTAGACTCTCTATTATAGATGATGATGCATGGGCCATAAACAGCCCAACTTGATGTTCAGATCTCAGGCAGAATTTTAGTGGTTGAAATGAGAAAACCTTGTAAGTCAAGTAAATCTCATCAGGAGTCACTCACAACAATGAACATTGAACTCACTGACACCACTTATAGACTCATTTTTCAGGATATAATTGCATTTTAACACAAATTTCTTTTGGTCCTTGTCCTTGAAGTCCTCTTTGTTCATCTATAAAACAGATGATCTTTGGGCAGTGGGTAGACCAGCTCAGCACAATGAAGACATTAATGCTTCTGTAACTAGTTCCTTTCTAGCCTACTCTCACCTACAAATGGTACTTAGGTACTAACAGAGATGAGAGAAACTTCCCTTTCTATAACGATGTGTATCTTTTTCATTGCATATTTTTCTTTTCTTTCCTCCTCCCATGCTTACACCTCTTTTTTTCCTGGCTGTTCAAAGAGCTCAAAGTTGAGAACACGTTTTAAGGATGTGGGACTATTTCTGAGGACACTAGGAAATTACCATGTGATTAAAAATGTGCATTTACAGTTTTCTCCACTGATAATGTTTAACTTTAAAGCAATTTTCTGTCCTGTTAAGGGCTGCTTTAATTTTATCAGATGGCACCATTTTTCATCATCAAAACCGTAAACCTTTATGTAATTTACTTACATTAATTTGTATTTATTTCCTTGCAGGTTCTTAATTTTTTGAATGTAATAGCTCTCAGTGGAGTCTGCCATGTACCACTGTACTGTGCCAAATACTCAGCACTGATTTTCGTATTGACTTATATCAATTGTGCCATCAGTGTAAAATGGATGGGAAACACATCGAATATGATATTCTGAATGTTTTCATTCTTCAATCTGATATTAATAATTCAGAATGCATTTAATGGGGAATATGCATTTAAATCTCTGCCAGGATTTGAAAATAAATTTACCACAGGCCCTTTTGACTATGTTGGTTATATGTTTGCTTATTCACTGTAATTTTTCCTTTCTGTCCCTCTGCCATGTGTATTCCCTCCTTCTAGCTTGTCCAAAGCACTGCTACAGAAGTCTGTCTTACTCAACCCCATGAGTCATCAAACAAAATCACTCAAGGTCCCAGCTGATATACTTGTATAATCTCAGATGATTTCTACTTTCTCGTTGTACCAATTACCTTCTGTTCTAGAAAAAAAGCCATGCTTTTCGCAGCAAACTTTTTCTACATTGATGTGGCAAGTCTCCTAGAGTCTGCAGCTCTCCTGTGAGGCAGACGGGAAATTCTGTGACAGCTTCAGTTAAATTTAAAACAGAAGTTTCGGACAAATTCAATACGAAGATGAGATTCTGACTGAAATAGTAGCTCCTCTGTTTTTATTTTCAGCTTAACTTGGATTGGGTTTGCACTAGCCTCATATTTACAGTTCAATTGCGTCAGCTATACTCAGTTTGTGTTTTCCTGCTGCCCTACCCTACTCATTGCTGGTAAGAAACAGTTTTCAAATGTACATTTTATTGCTCAAATGCAAGCTGAAGTTAACCCTAAACTCCATTCCTATGGAGCAGACCTTTCCATATATCTCACCTTACTGTTAATTTTTTCTGGTTCAAATATGCATGGCTTTTATCATTACTGTGCTCTGCTTGTTATATATAGTTCTGTGTTCATCTCTCTCCTACCATTTCCATGTTTTTTCTCAAAATGTAGTCATGCCAGAAATCTTTCCTTCTTAGTTGAACATGCCAGTAATCACTCCTCATTCAACACGTTCTGACTGTCATTCTCTGTTTTCTCTCATGTTGGTTCTTCTTGTCTCCTTCTGCATTCAGGCATTTCATGACAGCAGGTTATATTATCCCATATTGGTAAAACACCATGTGAACATATAAACTTATATACATGATTTTTAAGAATCATGTAGATCTGAAGAAGTGATATTTTTAAATTCTTTGTGATTGATTTCAGTTTGGCATATGTTGACGTGCTGAAATTGCAAATGGGTTTTTTAAGTTCATTGATACTTGAGTCATTCAGATGGTGTATATCCGACAAAGAACAGTACGAGGCAAAGTGAAGCTGACGAGTATTTGGGACAGAGAGGTGTGAAAATAATCAGTTGTATAGATGACACAAGCAAATGATATATGCTAGTTGGTTTTGGTTTATATGTTAGGTTACAGCTCTGCATGACCTAGCTTCTTTAGAGCATTTGTGTACTTTTGCTGTTAAGCATATCTTTGATATTGATTTCAGATGTGTTTTGTCTGCATCTATTTTAAAAGGCCACAATCTCCTATTTTACCTTAATAATATTATAATATTTTTCTTTTCATGCTGTATAACTGTTAAGCTAGTAAGTGTGTTGGAATTAAATGGACATTGTCATATTTCTGTACAATTACTTTGTATTTTTTTCCTCATAGAAGATGGAAAGGAAAGCTTTCAAGCCTTTTTATGACTTATCCTTTGTCTATTTATTGTGCTTTTTCCCACCTGCTTTTTTGATGGGACTTCATATTAATGGCTTTTTATTACCTTCTATTCTTGTGCCCCAGTATCAGAGATAATAATGGCGCTGCTCTGGGAACTGGGCATGGCAGTTTGGTGCAAATACTATTGCTACAGAAAAAGTGTGTTGGCAAATAAGAGTTTTTCTTCTATTCTCTGCTCTGAAGGATGTCCATGACCGCTGCAATGCATATAATGGGAGTTTTTACCCTAGCAATGTGTTTAGAGGATCAACATGCCCATGCATGGTTAAGTCCATGAGTTATCCAGGCTGATAATCACTCAGTACCTTGGTGCATCAGAGTAAAATGCATCACACCTGCAACCACAGCATGTGAAAACATGTGCAAGTTTACATGATAGTGGTATTTCCTTTCTTAAAGTAACATGGTTTAGTGTGGAGATCCCTGAAACTGGGGTTTGGTGTTTTGTTTTTTTTTTTTTTAGAGCTAGCTACGATACCAGAAACAGGCCAACTCTGCCAGTGTGGATCTTTACGGAAGTTAATATATCATGTTAAGGTGTGAGAAGTGCAGCCCTACTAAAAGCTTGATCTACAAAATACTTATATATAGTCTTGAACTCTACAGAAGCTGGGGATATCAGCTTTTTATGAGGTGCTTAGCCTTTCTCAAGATCAAACCTTTGTAACAACTTTGACCAGATAGATTTGGCCAACTGTTTTTTACAGCCTCAACTTTTCATCGGGTTACCTTGAATTGGTTGAAACACAGATCCAGTTACTTCTGAACATAGTCTCCTGAGAATAAAAAACAAGTAGAAATCTGCTTATGAGCCACAATAAAATAGCTTGAGTCTCAGCTGAATGTTTCTAATTCTGTTCCAAAATTTTCCAGATTATTTAAGTGCTAATTTTAATCTAACCTTCAGAAATAAGGAGGCTGGTAAGCAAGTTATAGTTTGTATTTGTGAATTGTAGTATTATATTAATGTGTTGGGGTTTTTCCTGATTTATGATTAAAACAATTTTCCATCATATGTGCATTTCCTGGCTGGTTTTGTTTTCTGATGTGCAGTGTCATGTAGCACAGCATACAGCCAGAGTATTTACTTTTTTGACAGAGTAATACAGAACATTTTCTAACTTATCTCCAGAAAATCTCATAGAGATCTGACAAGATAATAGCTTTTGCCTGTATCCTGTGCCTTTTCCTGTTTAGTTACTCAGCCTCTTATCTAGTGCTGTGAGCTCCTTAGATAAGTGTTACTTGATTGTTTAATAACTAAGGTGCTTTTTATAATGCCTATCATGCTGCCAGAAAACATGCTGTTTATTTCATTCATGTTCTGATCAATTGGGTATTAAGTAATTACTATTTTGGGCTATCTCCAAAGGCTCTTTGCCTCTGCAGTACCCTCCATTACAAAGATTCTGTATTCTGGCACTCAGTTGTATTGAGGTGTGTTGTAACTAATTACCAGAGAGCAGTAACAAATAAATTTATTGGTCCATAGGACCCAAGTTGTACAGATTGCCAGCAATGCTGAACCATGCATATGAAAGTGCTCTATAGATCTTGGGAATGATTTTGCTTTTTCTTATGCTGAATGTGGTATAATTCTCTTTAAAATGTTTAGTTTGGTGCCCTAGGCCAAACATCTTCACCAGGCATGTCGTTAGAGGCTATCTAAATGGCCAAGTACTCATTAGGGGTGGAGAGCACTTACTCTGCACCTGCAGAAGAGTAAATGGTTTTGTTTCCTCTGCACGGGGCCGAATTCACTCTCACCAAATCAAGCTACGTGAACCACACCAGCCTGCAGTAAGTGGGGAAAATCAGGGGATTTGCTTCAAAATTTCTCTGCTGCTCTGAGCCAAAATGTGAATATAAAACCAGCCTTTGTGTCTATATCTCTGCTGCCTTTTCTTCCCTCTCTCTTTGTGTTACTTATAGGAAAGACAGATCTTACAGAGAGGTGGCTTTGTGATCAGAAGTGTGTTAACTGTGGTTTGGTTGTTGGTTGGTTATGAGGAACTCCCATGATAGAAGTGGCTCTGAGGGAGTTTTATATCTTGTCCTCCAAAGCATATACTGTTCCTCTGCTCATTGTGAAAGAGCTGGAAGACAAAAAACCCTGTGCAATTACACCAGTTCCCCAGTCATGATACGTAACTACAGGAGGCAACTGTAGCTACAAACTTTTTTATGAATTTGTCCTGCAAAGAAGGAGCAGTAACAAAAGCAAGTCACCAGTGGAGACCACTGGAAAGGTGACCAGGGCATGCCTTTATTGACAATGAATGTGCCTGCAGCTACCATGGAGATAGATTTGTATTAACAACTGAGATTGTAAAAGGGATGTTGAAGACCAAGCCCCAAACCTTGCACCTCATTAACAGAGTAACGATAGAAATCTTAATGGAAGTGGGAAGTATTTTGAATTTACTTCATTTTCTTTATAGAGGAATCTAGTGATCTTCTTTCAGGCAGTTCATAAGACAGGCTGCTAAGAAAAGAATAACAGGGAGTGATTTACATTATCACCAAAATCAGTCTTGAAGCCAGTAATTTTGGTGTCAACCTACAATTACAGGCAATCACTTCCACTTGTCTGGTTGTTCTAGTCTGTTACTGTTTACAGTGTGTACTTACCTAATGCACAGCATTGTGTCAAGTTGATTGTACTTTTGTTGTAATTAATCAGCTATATTTTCTTTATGATGTAATGTTGCTTCTGTGGAAAGCTATAGGCAGATGAAAGTGTTTCTAGCTAAAAAAGGAAAAAAATTGTCTTTTTCAGTTTGTTTCCTCCTCTCTACTTGCTCAGTAGCCTCACAGAGATTGTATGTATCAGCTTGTGACCTGAGAAGGTTAAAAAGGTTTCTTGCTAGTGTAGGTATGATAGCCACCGAAAACCCTATCAGCACATTCTACCTAGTTTGCAAAACTCTGGAAGAATTTTTGAGAAATGCTGCCATAGAGCTGGAATCCCCAAGCCACATCGGGCAATGATTTCTAGCCAACGCAGGAGCTGGTACGGGCAGCAGAGGCACCTGTACCCACCGTAGCTGGTGGCAGCTGGAGCAGCTGCCAGATTTGCTCTGGTGAGCGTGTGGAAACCTCTGCCCTCCTGATAGGAGAGGGGATCGCAGAGGTTCTTGGAAGAGAGGCAAAGGACTGGGCACATGCCAGATTTCAGGTTGGAGAGCGCACACTATGGGACCCGTCCTGTTTCTGTGCCAAGCACCAGAATTTTTTTTTTCAGGGAATCTTTTAAAATGCTTTTTACCAAAGGTAATTCATTAAGTTTGAGTATTACCGAGCTGCATGGTTAAGTTTCTTTCATTCTTGGCAAAAGCCTGAACCAGTTAAAACTGGTTTCCAGTTAGCCTTAGAATACAGAGACATTACTGTATCCCCTCGGCTTCAAGAAAGGGGTTTCTCCTTTCGTCCTTTCTGGTCCTCAGAAAACCCAACCACAGAACTTACTGAATTGCCGATGGACCTAATTGCTCATAGAATTGTTTGTTTGCTTTGCTAGGAATGTAGCAGGTTTTAGTTCAACAGCAACAGTTTTCTCTTGCATCCTGCAAAGGTCCCAGCTAGACAGGTGAGTCTGGGGCTCCCTGTGACCAGAGCCCATGGGGAAGCACTCGAGGTCTCACTGCCCTCACAAACCACACACAGCGATTACGCTGACATTTACTTAATACAAATAATGTCATTAAGAGAACTACATTGATGATCATGCTGAGGCTGAAATGAGACCAAGAAAATCTTAAACACCCCGTATTGGCAAGTTGGAAAATCTCAACTGCTTTCATATGAATCATTTCAGTGCATCATTTTAAAAAATCCTGGCAGCAGTTTCAGTGTTCCTTTAGTTGTACGTGTTTGGAGAAGAAGTGAGAAAATAAAAAGATGCAGGTTTTAGGCTTTTCAGTGTAACAGCTTACAGACAATATTGAAGTTTTTGATAATTGCTGAGAGTTCTTCTGTGTGACACTTTTGATCATTATATTTTCATAAGGATTTCTGACTTTCTGAGGAACACAGACCTTCATGAATTCTTGCTGTTACAGCTCTGTGTTTTTAAAAAAAATTCTAACCTCTTACATAAGTTTTCTGTAAATTCTTCTCATTAGGCAAAATGTTGTTTTTGATTCACTTAACCCATCTACTTGTGTGATATGGCAGTCACTTCATTAAACATGTAGATGAGAATAAACAGAAAGCAAGCTGTCTTGCAAAAGCAAGATCTTGTGTAATGTGTTAAACCATATTAATCATTCCAGTTTTCCATATTATAAGATAATTAGTGCTCATAGCATAAAAATTATGGTATACAAAAAACTGAAAAAAATTTTATAGCAGGCACGCACACAGATACATACACTTAATTCTCGTACAATGACTAAAACCCAGTTACATATCAGCTGTTATTCTCACATAATTTCCTTTCTCTTAAATAAATTCTTCTCTTTCTTACCCAAATCTGCAATTCATAAGTTATGCAGCATAGCACTATGAAAGTAAGACCACAGAGCATAAATTTAGGTTGAAGAAATATAATCTTGTAGTCAAAGAACAGCACTCTTTAGGGAGCTATACCTACCTAGAAATTTGGGAAAGGAGAGCATGCAGCCAATCTACGGGGAGTTTTGCATCATGTCACTGTTGGGAATGATGAGGTCAACACACTCTAGGTAGTAGATCCTCAGAAAAGTAAGTGTTTCTGGTCTCTCACTGCCAGAAATGGATGTCTAGAGTTTTGGTTTTTCACGGATCACATTACCTGATTGGTTCACAATTCCTTGCAGAGAGATGTGGCACTGTGACTAGGAATATATTACTACTTGCAACCTTAGTGTTCCTTGTTTTAGCCCTCAGATCTTATGAGTCTTTGACTGCCTCATGAGGAAGGAATGGGGACAATGTTAGGTCAGGGGAATTCAACCTTTGAGGCAGAAAATAATCTGCAAAACAGGTGAAATGAAGGTACTGCAACTAATCCATCCTGAACCACCTAAGACGACAGTATTTTGTAATTTGTGTGTGATACTCATACCTTGCCACCCATGTAGCCATCTCTGCGCTCCTGTGTGGTGTGATGCCCACCATGCTGACGATCCTTAATAACTTTTCTAGTGTTTCAAAGCTGAAAAGACATTCCAGCTCACTCTTTGATCATACATAAAGCTCTTCCTTACTTTGCATTTAAGGCTGTTGTGTATATATATGCAAATGAAGCTATAAGGGTGATCATGCTGGTCTTGCATTTGGCCAAGATGCATTCTTCAGTGGCTGTTACTTAGGTATATATTCTCAGGTATTGATGAGTTGTTATTTACTAGAAATGCTTGCTGGTTTAGTGAGCACTTTTACTTTGATCTTGATACTGTCACCATTGAAAGGTTGCTCCCACATTGATGAATAATGTTCTGTAGGTATCTGTGGTTTGATGCAGAGCAGATACTGTACAGTGAAGGGTGAGAGAATCTAGTCCCTCGGGACTCAGGTGTTACTGAGGAGATGTGAAGCAGTAAAGCTACAAGGAGCTTAATGCGTTATAACATTTAAAAAACAGGTTACCCTTATTCTTCACCTACACAGACCCTGTCCAGGCTGTTGTGTTACTGCTGCTTAATTCTAGGAAAAAGTTCTTCACTCTTGTATTTCTGCTGCTTTGTTTTGGGTTTTTTTTGGGTGGGGAGGAGGGAGTGGAGTTAG
>NW_008824049.1:2870448-2910760 GCF_000699105.1 Pygoscelis adeliae
CCTATTAGGTATGTAATTATGTTATTAAAATAGAAAACCCCACAAAGAGAACGCTGCCTTCCTTTCCTGGAAGGTGTTTTTTTTCTATCTTTACCATAGAAAAAGCAGTTAGCAACTCTTCCTCAACACAGGCCCAACTGGTGCTGGATGCTGCATTTCAGGACTTCATCTAATCAGGGCATGGAATAAGAGGAAGCCTGAAAAATCATCTCCCAAAACAGAATCAAATTATCATTCTTTTTATCTGTGTAATCCCATTCAAATTTTCAGTGCAGTTCCAGTGGATAGACCTTTTTTGGCTGTAAATGAAGGCAGCTGCTGGCTTACAATATCAGATGCTAGCCAAAATTACCAGTTTGGCAGTTTAATGAGCATTGATATTCATCCTAAACTTTTAAAAAGGTATAAAGATGTATACTAACTGTAATGCAAAAAATAAAGATATATTCCCTAATTAATGTGAATTGCACTAAAAATCAGAAACCTTAACAAGTTTGGGTGAGTTTCTGTATCCAGGCTTTTGAATGTGTGCTTTTACCATAAAATTAGCAGAAATATCAAGGTCCAGCAAGCAGCATATATCATCACCTATGGATGTAAAAGCAAAAGGAGCACATGTTGACACAGTAAATGTAGGAAATACAGTGTCACTGAATATAATATACAAAATGTTTGGTTATCTTGTTATTAGTCTTTACTTTTTTTGGCAAGAAGGTATGCCAGAAGCACGGGTGAGTTCAGCTGAATGAAATTTGCTTTTAATAAGCTTTATTTTGTCTTTTGAAATTAGACGTAGCCATACTTTAAGTGGAAACTTCCCTTCTTATTTGGCTTACCTGCCCTCTAGTTAAAAAGTGAGTTAATTTTTGCCATGCAAAGCAAAAAGCCTTTTGAGTATCGTAAAGCTGGAGCACGTAGACCCTTTGGGCAGGTCCTGAACTTTTTATGTGTGCATAGTTGTAAATGGTGCACAATACAGTAATGAATAAGACCCAGGTATCTTGAGTGGCACATCCGTGCCAGATGGAGCTATATACCTTATTGGTCAGTGGAGCAGAATTTCAATAGGACAAATGGGGCTAATAAAGCATAAAGCACTTGTAGCTACACAGTGACTTGTTGTGTATGCTTACAGTGTCAGTATGAATTTTACGGTATTAAAGATTACCTAAATGTGATCAAATTCAAATTGTACCTAGATGTAAGCATGACACTAGATTAAGTGACTAAAACAGCCTTTGAAAAAATGAACATAAAAAATCTGTAGGTCTATACTGTCTTGAACTTGACAAATACAGGAAGATTAGAGTTTATGAAAACAGTCATTCTATGATTTACACTTATCTTACTTTGAAGACTATAAAACTGAACAATTTTACATGACTGAGTATTTAAAAGAAAGATTAGAGAGACATGCATGGGAGTGTAGGCATGTGACCATACAGTGCTCAAATGCATTTCAGCTGGGATATTTCCCACCCCAGTAAATTGAAGTATGCAACTATTTTTTTTTTCTCCTCATTCCTTGCCAGTTCTCCTCAATCTATCTCTTTTGTCTGTGATTGAAAAGAGAACATATGTTTTCTGGTAGGTTCTTTGTCACTTACCTAGTGTGATATAAGGAAAACAATTATAAAGCCCTGCCCAACAAATTACCAGTACTTGCTCATGCAAATCTGGTTTGTCAGCCCCAAATGGCTGCTCCCTCAGCTCATGTGATATATCCGCCGTCTGTAGAAGTCCAGTGTGGTGGGGCTAAGATCCTTGATTAGGATTTCAGCATGCTGCTGAAACATGAATCATTTGTAAGAATAGTGTGTGTTTCTGGCAGGAGGCAAGGAGAAATTTCAAGCCCTGTAGTCTGTTTCAGAGAAAAAAAGAGAGTAACCTCCATCGGTGTGTTAGCCAAAGTTCATCAGATTGATAAGGAAAACGTTTTTCCTTTATTCTAAGACAGTATGTGAAATATTACTGAAGGTATAGTGGCAGCAACTTAATTATACAGTCTCTTTATTACCAGATCGTGAGATAATTTGCACAGCTTTCTAAGATATTTTGTATATGCAATTAATTCTATGACTTATGATAGCTATTTATTTAGGTCCTTTGGTGGAATGCTCTCCATTGATATTAATTAATTTCTTCATGTTCCTATGGCTAGAAATGTTACTAAAGAGTGTAAAGTTTTTATTATTATTCTATTAGTAAAAGATGATCTTCTAGATGTCACATTATAAAATAAGTTATTTCTTGTCTAAAGGACTTAATCAAAAAGATCAGCCAATGAAGAATTCTTGTCAGATCAAAATCCACAGCTCGCTTCCATTTGTTATCTCTGAGGGCCAGTTAAAAAAATATTTTTAATGTTTTGACACATTTTTTTCTTTGTCTGTTCCTCATTACAATAGGACTGGAATTGACCTGACAATTAAGTGAATACCTAAGGACTTAAGTGTAATTATATGCTAGTTCTCAGTCATAGTAACTTGCAACCTTACATTTTATCGAAGACAAACATATGTCCTTTTTCATGTGCCAAGTTTAACAAGATAACTCAAGACAATTGTTCACTCCTATTTTTTCCCCCATTCATATAAAAACTGCTAATAAATTAAAAATTACATAACTCAGTTTGCCAATGTAGATAATCCTATAATCTGTCTTTATTGTCATGTAGCCATTGTTATCCTTCATTATTTATATGTAGGATAAAATAGCTGAGCTTACGTTAGGATGACTGGCAACAGAAGCTACACTTACAGAAACAGAAAGGATGGTAACAGAAATGAGTAAATAATGAATTTCCTTTTCATTCTTCAGTTTATTTTTTATTTCAGAATCTATTTTTTTCTGCATTTGATTAAACAGTTGTTAAATTACTATAAGAACATGCTTATATTATTATTTAATTTTAAAAAAGAAATAACTTGCCTGGGTCACCCACAAATTATTACATTTTAGCAACTTGGCACCTTCTTGGTGTCCTACAAGTTAAGCTTATTCATTCTCCTTTTTTTCTACCTTACAAAAGGAATAAGGCAAGTCAATACTTATGTGAAATAACCCAAAGAAGTGGAAATAAGCTGCTTAATAGCATTACCTGGCATTTTCTTCTTTTGGATCACTACCGAATACATGGCCATGCTATTTGGGAATGCTCTACCAACATACAGTAGTGTCCTTGTTCAAATTTGTCATGATCCTGTTCCACTTGGGTTGTAGTAATACAGAAATCTGGTTTAGTGCTATGTTTGTTCTCATTGTTCCTGACTTTTCCATGGCTACATATCCATGTTCTCATCTGTGGTCCTTCAGTAGCAAAAGACAGTTGATTTTTCTTTTTTTTTAAATGCGTTCTCATCCATCTAGTATTTGTTGTTGAGCTTTAATTAAGGATTTTGAAGTGCTTTGAAACCATAAGAAATATTGTCTTCTGGACTGCAAAATATCATATGTATTATGACAGAAGGATTTTTCCAATTTCTCTGAAGTGGCTATAGTGAGGTCACGGGATGCTTATTTTGATTTTTGGTCATGGTCATCACTTGCTGAAATCCGAGCTTTCCTCTTCTACTACTCTGAGTTGTCTTTCTAACTTGCCAGCATCATACACGCTAAGCCTTACTAAATCCCTTCAGGGCCTGAGAACATCTCTTGCCAATCACAAGGACTACCCTTGTTCTAGAGTTTGGAACTATAGCATTCAGGATCATGAGATAAGCTGTTATTTTGATTTTTTTTTTTTTGGCATAATTTTAATGATGAAATGTCAGTGGCTCACAGTTAATTAATTCTTTCCTTCATGACAAATGATTGCCTCCAGCAGAGCTCCTTTTATGAATATAAAAAGGAGAGGGTCCGCTCTGATATTATTTGGCCAAGTTACTTGACCTGTCAGTCTTGTTTAATTATTACAGCTGCCATTAAGAAGCAAATGTTAAATGTCAGAAGATAACAGCCCCCTAAAATGCCATGTGAAGCAAGTGCTTTTTACATGCAAAACCTTTCCTCTGTGTGAAAGCAATATTGATATATACTATTTGAAAATTCATCTTGCAGATTACATCAAACAATTAAAAGGATTTGAACCCTTTGCCTCCCCTATAACTTTTTCCAAATCAAATCTAAGCCTTGTGTCCCAGTCTGATGGGTGTCAATGGCAATAGGATGACTTGTATATTCAGCTGATTACTTTTAGATTATGTGCTTAATATAATGAGTGTGCTTCATGGTTTAATTAAAGGGAGCACAGCCTCCTTTCCTTTGCTAAAGTAGGGAGAGATCTTTCCTCCTTTGTTCTGTATCTGTGCAAGCCTTGTTTCTGTTCCTTTTTCCCCCTCCTCTCTCTGTTAGTGCAGTTTACCTCCTCCCATACAGTCTTTGTCTACTGGCAGGATTGGGTGTCCTGTATCTGAACAGTTCCTGTTGTGGTATCTCATTAACTAACCGACACTGACATGGTGAAAATGGTGTGGATGATGTGAGAAGAAGCGTAAGTTTCCAGTCTTAAGACATTTGAGAGCCATCACTAGCTTTGTGCTGGGACCCTGAGCTGATGCACAGACAGGGGCACACAGCCAAATCTCGGTAGCTGAAGGGCAGATGGAATAAAATCAGGTGAATGGACTGTAGCAACGTGTGACTGTGAAATAAAAATCTTGGGAAGGCTGACCTCGTCGTATCTGTGTCTAGCAGCATGGTACTAGCATGCACTTTAGTTAATTGCTTTTGGAGCATTTTATTGTGCTGCTTACCAAAGTAATGCCATTACTGTGTCAGTGAAACTTCAACACAAGCAGGACTTAAGGCTACGTATCTGCTCACAAAGCCCCACCAAATTAAAAAAATACTAGTAATCGGTTTATTATCTAGGAGATTTCCCTGAGGAAGGGTAGGCTGCTGCTTCTACACTGTTACACTGTTTCTTTTCTCTAACACCGTAAACAGATTATAAGTGAATGTACCTTATACTTATTCATAATAGATCTGTGTCAACACAGATAATACATGTATATATCTCCTTTCATTTACAAGCGCTCAATAGAGCATGGATCTCATTTGGGAAAGCATAATACCCTTGAATTGGGGGGGAAAAAGCAGTGTGCACTAGGATGGCTGCCCTAATTACGGTGTATGGAGCAGTCCTTTGCTTCGCTTTGTGAACCATGTTTATATCTTTATCTTATGCTGAAGTCCTGAACCTCTGAGGTACTGGCCAAGCCATGTCAGCAGATGTTTCCATCAAGTATCGTTGCAGTATTAGTGGCCCAGTAGCCTTGAAAGCCACAGGAAGCGTGATGCAGTTTTCTGGCAGTGGCAGGTCATTTCTCCGTGCTTTACAGCTCTTTACAATCTACAGGCAACAGAGCAAAAGCAATGGCTACACTTCTTGTGGAGTGTGATTTTTTTGGCCTATACTTCTGATGGTAGAGTGGAATATATCAAGTTTTTTAACAATTCATAATACTGCTTTATCAACAGGACTATACTACACTGTGTATGCTCTGTATTTGAATATTTTTATCATCTGTTAAATACAGTGTTCCAGTATATCATAGAATCATAGAATCATTAAGGTTGGAAAAGACCTCTAAGATCATTGAGTCCAACCATCAACCCAGCACCACCATGCCCACTAAACCATGTCCCTAAGTGCCGTATCTACATGTCTTTTAAATACTTCCAGGGATGGGGACTCCGCCACTTCCCTGGGCAGCCTGTTCCAACGTTTAACCACTCTTTCAGGAAAGACATTTTTCCTCACGTCCAATCTAAACCTCCCCTGGCGCAACTTGAGGCCATTTCTTCTCGTCCTTTCACCAGTTACTTGGGAGAAGAGACCGACACCCACCTCGCTACAACCTCCTTTCAGGTAGTTGTAGAGCGCGATGAGGTCTCCCCTCAGCCTCCTTTTCTCCAGGCTAAACAACCCCAGTTCCCTCAGCCGCTCCTCATAAGACTTGTTCTCCAGACCCCTCACCAGCCTCGTTGCCCTTCTCTGGACACGCTCTAACACCTCAACATCCTTCTTGTAGTGAGGGGCCCAAAACTGAACACGGTATTCGAGGTGCGGCCTCATCAGTGCCGAGTACAGGGGCACAATCACTTCCCTAATGTATATAATATACATTAACATACTATGAAGAGTATTAAAACAGTATAAAAAATATAAACACCTGGGAGCAACTGCCAGCACTTCTGCATCTCTATCTTATATACTCATTCAAAACTATTAGTTAGCATCTTTTTTCATCCAAACAAATATATCTGAGTTATTCATACACAGCCATGACATGACTTTGATGTGTTTCTTCTCCAAGAACCAGGGCAGTTTTATAATTCTAGCCAGATCACTTAGTATGAATTGTGATAATACCATTGCCTTTGATAGGTTTGTGCTATTCACTGTAGATGAGGACTTAATCCCTGGAATCTTCCATCAGTAAGTTCAAATGATTTTTTTTTTTTTTTTTTTGGGAGAAGTCATACATAGTTGCTTGCTGTACAATAAGCATTTCAATATCTCCAGGCAGTTTTATTATCCCACTGTGTTTTCAGTACAGAGCCATGACCCTGCACTGGGATAGAAGCCAAAGGATGAGCAGCATGAGATATTATAATACGGTTTTATTTGAGACCTTTTTAACAATATAATATGATAGCCAAGCTTTCCTTTGGGAAAATGTATAGGAAAACAATTTTATCTTAAACTTATTTACAAAAATATGGGTTTGGACTAAATAATTTTTCTCTTAAGTGATATGTTTGTAGGCAAGACAGCTAATTAGTCTAAATATCCTTGGTTTTGTGGCATTTAGGTATAAATGAGTTTATATATCTCATAGCGGGGATGGTGTATGTTGAATGCTTTGTTTAGAAAAATGTTCGAGTCAGCACTGTACTCTGACATGTTGTCTAGTGTATCCGCAATATTCAGATACTGAGAACCCATTTTGCTGAATCTAATTGATTCACTCATTCCTCTCTGAAATTGTTTAATATCTCATGTTCACAAAGATAGAAACTTTTACACATCATTTCATTTAAAATGTAGGATTCTGGTTTATACTTGATAAGCCACAATGCTGGGAAGCACTGCATTTTCATGAATAATAGCTAGAATACCTGAAACATATTTTTTAAACAGTTCTTTTTTTTTACAAGTTTAATTGGAGCAATCTAACGCTTGCGTATACCATGAAAATTATGTTTTGTGGCATTCAGCTTTCAAGAGGCAGCTTTTAATTTGTTTTAAAACAGGACTCCATCCTGCTGATGGGTTCCAAACAGTTGTCTGCTATACCTGAAGATTATTCCAGGCTTTCTGTGCTATCAATAGAAACTAAAGTGAAGCTTGAAATGAGTCATGTAACTTCAGTATGCACTGGATTCTTGGTGCTGTACTGTTTCTAAATAAACATATGCATTCCAGGTCTGTTCTCAATTGAGTTTCAAATTGAATTTCAAATTGTTCCTCCCTTGCAAAAGGGGGCATCAACAGGTCTTGGTTTCTCTCTTTAAACATAAGTTTTAGGCAATTGTTAAGAAATGGCCTTAGCCGTACATGTCTCATTTGAATAGCCAGCTGTATTAACTTGTGATTTCTGAATTTGTAAATTTGACATATTTTAGCTGATTTAACATGACTTTTGCAATTCTGTTGGTCCTTCAGAAAGCTATTTCTATAATATTTCAGGTAAATAAATAGCCTTCAAAAGCCCAATAGGTAATTTTGTTAGCTGTTGCATTTTTCTAGAAATGCAGTGGTATCGTATTTGAATGGTCCTGTTATGAGATTTCTGGCAAATTCTGTTTCTTGGCTGAAATAACCAACTAGTTGTAGATTTTGGCCACTAACCTTTTTTATGGAAGTGCTCAGATGACCAGCTGATTCCAATTCCACTGTTATCTGCTGTTATCTTCTCAAGTAAAGGAGATTGGTATTTATTTAAAAAAAAAAAAAAAGTATCCCATAACAGTGGTTGCACAAAATGTTTTCAGAGTGAGTGTTTGTTAGGCTGTTCTTATACCAAAGTATTCTTATTTAATGTTAACTAAAGTTATTTTTAAACTTCTGAGATCTATGTTGCTTGTTCCATGGTATGAATCTGTTATCTGTTTTTAGGAAGGTAATAAGAAAGAGATGGTAAAAGTCAGATTTGCTATTCAAATCATTATGTCATTATATTGTGAGTATTTCTATCCCTAGTGCTTGCTGTACTGCTGGCAAAATTTCTCATTTACTGTAGATGGGCAGACTGTGGGTGTGGAAAAGTAAAGAAAACCATTTAAAAATTGACACAGCTTGCCAAAAAGGTACATGGATTAGTCTCAGAAGAGCACAAGTAACAGCAAAACTGAAAGAGGCCACTGAACAGAAAGTTGATATGCAACCTATCTATTTTTTATTCCTTGTAAGGCACCATATAGAACATACCCGGCCTTAGCATTTATGTCAGTGAACCATACATGTCACGAAAATCTTAATGGAAAACTTGAGTTGCCTTACAGCACTTGAGAACTGTCTTCCTTATGTTCTCTGGGGTGCCCAAATAAGCAAAGATTTCATATGGAAATTTTTTAAATTTCTGAACTAAGGACACTTAAACAACACTGTGAAGGCCATGAGACGTATATAGATATCTATGTGTGGGTACCCAGTCTTATGCTGATGCTATGTAGCATCCTGCTACCTTGCCTCCACAGAAACAAAATCACAATTACAAGCATTAAAAAGCAAAATGGGCTTGTCAATCTTGCTTATTGCAGTAGTGCTTACAAATCAGCTGAGATCCTTCATACTAGAAACATTGCAAACTCAAAATAGCCGACAGTTCCTGAGCTGAAGTTTACCATTAAAGTAGATAATGCATCCAAATGTGGTGACTGTTCCTTTTTCTTCTGCTGAGTTTTGAACGCGAGTTTATGGGGCTCATCCTCAGCCTGCTGTATTCTGTTATTACTGCAATGATGTTAATGAAATGATGGCAATTTTTATCGGTGACAATATGCCCCCATATGTACTGGAACTTTCTTTTCTTTAGTAAAAGTACAGCTGAAAGAAAATTTCAGCTACAGTAGAACAACATATCCACATACTGGAAATGGAGCATATTAATTGGATATGTATGAAATGAAAATTGCTTTACAGAGGAACAGAAATCAAACCTACTATTTCCCAAGCATTAATTTCATTTTTTTATTTTATTTCATCTGTAGTGATGACCAGGGACATCTTTTTTGCATTTAAAAAGCCGGAATCACTCTTTGGAGTTTCCAAGTGAAAACATGCCTATCTTTTAATGTGGGTTGTTAAACTGAGACCTGAATGGCCTATTTATTTACTGCTTTGTTTGAGTGGAGACTGGATCTAATCTGTATGTACACCGAGGGCTCTCCCTCCCTCATTTTCTCTGAAAAACTGCAATTAAATTTTAGACATAATGGGATTAAAGCACTATATTGCATATGACATGACATTTGTGTGCAGAATTATTGAATTTTGTAGTCTCACTGATATTTTACTTGAATATAGAGATAAAAAAAGATGACCTAATTCATCTTGTATGTCTCTTTCAGGACCATCCCTCTGTTTTACGCTATTTATTTTTCCAGTTTCATTTTAAGTCTGACGTTTCCTTGGAGGATTATTTCACAGCCTATTAGACCTCACTGTTAGGTAGATTTTTTTTTTAATATACAGTTTTCTTATATCTTTAAAATACAGAAGGCAGCAATTTTTAATCTATTTTGACCACATGGAGCACAGTAAAGTTTGTAGTGAGGCACAAAGTTCCACCAAAAAATTAAATATAACTGCAAAATGAATATACTTATTGCATCTGGAAAATTTAGAGAGAATATATTAATTAGCTTCGATTTTAGGGCAAATGAGTACTAAGTACTTGGGGAAATAGTTGTGTTCTAAAACCATCATTTTTCTGTAGCTTCTCCAGCTTGTCTCCCATACTGTGTTAGAGAAACAAAAGTACTAAGGGCCACCTTCATTTAGGAAATGTACTAAATTACTAATTTTTTTCAGTTTTTAGCCCCATAACTATGTGTACAGAACATCACTGGGGTAGCAAAAATACTGTGGATTTTGGGCTAGCGTGCCAGAACTGCTTTTCCTTAACCAGCCAGGATGTATATATGCTAAGCTAACATGCCAATACTCAATTCTCCTCTGATGTATGAAGAGGACTAAATAAAAATCTGTTGATTAAGTGTACTGGCCATAAGATGAGATAGCAGATGCACAGATAAAATTATTTCATAAAGTATTTATGTGGCTTGGTGTTAGAGATGGTTTTTCCCCTTCCAAGTGTAAGTGTGCGGCTGATGCTTGCCTCTTCCAGGCCTGCACGATCGTTCCCCTGAATATAGCTGAATTGTGAGCTGCTTTATGACACAGGATGGCTTCACACCCAGCCTTAGCCAGGGCTCCAAACAGACAATGGCTTGGCACCAGCTTCCTCAACAGATTTGTTCTGCTGTTTCCATTTTGGAGGAGACCAATGTCAAAGAAGTCCGTTTGGCCAACAGCTCAGGAAGAAGGGAAGTCCGAAAGACATGACTATTTAGGAGCAGCAAAATGAAATCCCACGCCACACCTACACCATGAATTCCGTAATGAACTGGCAGACCTCACAGTCTTTTTGATGCAGGGGACACAACTTGGAAAATGCCAGGAACACCTCTTTTGGGAACAAGAAGTACACCTCATGAAAATGGCAGGATTATTTACTGTTTTATATACTTTAATCATGTTCCAAATACCCATTTTCAAAAAGGTGCTATTCAGGGCTTTCAGATTTACCTTCCTGGCAGAAAATTATGGTCCGTGCTATATCCAAATGATGAAACTATAGGTAGATTTTCTAGTGGTTGACAAATGGAAAAGACCTATTTAAATCAAAGTGATTTAAAACCCTGGGTTTAAGTTGAAAATAATAGACAAAAAAAAAAAATCAGTTGTAATGTTCAATTCTTTTCTTAAAGACTTGTCATTAGTTAGAACAACAACAAAAAGAGTGATTTTCAAAAACCATACCTTTTATTTAAAATGGAATTTAGTTTTGCTTAAGCAGGAATACGTACCATGTATTCATACTTAACAATCTATATGTTACTTAACATACAATTACTCAGAATATTAATTTTTACAGTCAACACAATTTATATTATTTTAATTTTAAGGTGTTAAAAATAGTGAATAACGTATCTTAATTCAGTAGATTAATTTCTTTCTTTAGTTCTGTCATGCTATGTGTGAATAGAAATGTAGTTTTGATGGTAACATACAAAATATAATTTTAATTAGTTGCATAAAATTATCCTAAGAGTGCTGAGATACATTAAGAATAGAAAAAAATAAGATTTTTCAAAATTTATTTTGGATGACAAACCTATTACTAAAAAAAGAAATTTTAATTAATTTTGATTTTAATTAGTTTTTTTGGTCATCATTTGACAGACTTTCCAAGATATTTTGATATTTAAAAATGGACATGCATGCATAGCGCAGTTGTCAGAAGAACCAAATTAGACTAAGTCGGTAGGAACTGAATTCTACAAAGGCTGAATACCTAGCTTTACTTAACTACTTGATATTCTGGATCCAATTCTTCCAAATTTTTGAATTAATAGATCACATATTTTTCTTACTAGTTTCTTGTCATAAACTGAAAGAGGAAACCTGCTGGCTTTTCAGCTCATAGCCATTTTTCCAACATCCAATTAATCCAAATGAGAAGATATTCTTCAGCTCATTAGGATTTGTGAGGCACTATTGGCTCAGTATATTTTTAAATGAACATTTAAAGGATTTTAATAGATTATCAGACATTTATATTTGAACATTATATTTCAACATTGCTAATCATAATATCACATAGAAATTTAAATGTGATAATTTTAAAAACAGAAACTCTTGTAGTCTAAATTAAGTAGCCATGATTCAAAATTGATTTCTACTTCTGCTTAGGTACAAATACAGGTAAAAGTGAATCAGGAAAGAAAATACCTAAACTCTGCATGCGTCCAGTCCAATCCTCCAATCGACACGCAGTAGCACTAAAACCACATCTGTGTGGTGCATATATGATTCTGTATAATGCAAGTTCAGTAATATAACTACCTTCTCATTACAGTGATACACATGGTAATGAAGCATTGCATGTTGTAATTCTAACTTCTCTCCAGGGACATGAGGCTCATTTTGAAGTCTCCTATTATAACACCTCTCCTGGCTGAAAGCTCTGCAGAGATGAGATGGTTATGCTATTCCCCGGCCTCCCTGAAACTATCCCAAGAGATCAACTCGCTTTGATGTTGCAGAATTTAGTGGAGAGGCAAAGAGGTGATATTTATACCAATATTATACATGATACCGTGTCTGCATTTTATATTTGGGTCACTGATTTATCTTAACTGGATTTGTATGTTAGCTTACAAAGGTGTTTTCGTATGGCCACAGAGTCTAGGTGGGTGGTGGTAGAACGTGCGAGTTAATCTCCTAGAAGTACAGGTAAGCAATCCCATAATTTGTGTACTTTACAATGATCCAGCTGAGAAACTCATCCAGGAGCATAAAAGAACCCTGATGAGAAAAAGATAAGCAACATATGTAAGAACAATCTTAGAACAGAGGCTTTAGTGTTAGGATATTTTGTAGGAATCTCATTAGACTGTAACTAGAATTTACATACTGAACAATACAGAGCTAAATCTTTCCTTAAGGGGCAAAAATGAAATGTAAACCTGGCTTCTTCCAGGCTTAAGATATTAACTGAAAATAATTTTCTTCTTCGTCTTAGACAGCAGCCACAGCCTTTCCTTTCTTTCCTCTACTGCCTTGGCTCAGTGTTTCTCATGCATTGAACTCATAATCCTTTGACCGCATTCAAACTTGTCCTCTGTGATGCAATGTATAAAATTCTGGCTAGTCTTGGTTTTCTGTCATCCAAAAGATACTACTCTCCTTTTCTGTGGGAAAATTTTTTTGCCAGCCATTCAATCCTCATTGTTTTTCTGTCACTGGAAACCACTATATGCTGTAAGTCCTGGAGAATGAAGAGCTATGTCACAAGAGGGGAGAAAAAAGATTTTAAATAATAATTATAAAAAGAGTTTGAGTATTTAAGGAACATAAGTGAAACTGCAACACACACATATACTGCATATGAGTTTCAGTGAATGGGAGATCAATTTCATAGTTACATTTCCAGGGTTTGCAGTCATCTCATGTATTACACCCACTGAATGCTCCATTTCTTTCAACTATCAAGGTTACTGAACTTCAGATACACTTCTCCTACTGCGTTTACAAATCAATTAAGTCAAAAGAACAAAGCTTTTTCACATGCTAGAGAAGTAATGCTCATTAAATTTTGGATAAGGTGCAAAGACAATTACTTCTAAAAATGGATGAAATTAATTGCACTCTTGGTTTCTTTTGATCTTCTGCAGCTTACATTATGCTTGTTGGTTTTCTTCCCCCTCTCTTGAATGTGTTGGTATTCCAGAGACAGTCATGGGTTAGTGATTAAAACAATATTTTTATGAATAAATTTCAGTATGCTCTGTCTGCTCTAAACATAATAAGGCTGCATAAAAGAAAGTTATCTGAGGTTTGGTCAATCCTTTCTTACTAACCGTCATCACTGTTGCATTAAGCACAATATTATGCAATGGGGTCACTCTAGGTCCTAAGGGTGTAGTTTCTAACTGTGATCCTGTTTTTTTAACCTGGGATTTTGGGTACCTGGTAATTTATCCCTGGCTATGCCTGTACTCAACCCAAATTTGCCTTTCCTTCAGATTATTTGAACACAAGCACAGGCTGAGGGTTGGGCTCTGGGCAACCCCTGTGGCTTGGCAGATGGAAAGGATGGAGATTTTGGTAATATTCCTGCAAAATGGGGTCAGGCAGCAAAGGCCACATGAACAATGTTGATCTCTTGTCTTGTTATGTAGTACAGCGTGAGATTTGGAGACAGCCAATCCGTGGTCATCCATTTGCTGGCAGGTTGGATGTTAGAAGAGATACTCTGGGAATACAGCATGTTTTGACCCTCTCTTAGACTTGTCTGCTGTAAGGCAGTCCCAGCATAGCTTCCAAATCTTAGTTTCTCTTACTGTAAAGGAACTAATATCCCTTATTTTTCAGGAAAAGTAGTGAGGATTAATTAACATTTTTGAATTCATAGTATTCATGTTATGTACTAATTAGTGTCGTAGATACGATACAGTCACCTTGTGTCCTGTTTTCGGCTGGGATAGAGTTAATTTTCTTCCTAGTAGCTGGCATAGTACTGTGTTTTGGATTTAGCATGAGAATAATGTGATAACACGCTGATGCTTTAGTTGTTGCTAAGCAGTGTTTATACTAAGTCAAGGACTTTTCAGCTTCCCATACTCTGCCAGCGAGGAGGTGCACAAGAACCTGGGAGGGGGTATAGCCAGGACGGCTGATGCAAACTGGCCAAAGGGATGTTCCATACCACGTGATGTCATGCTCAGTATATAAGCTGGGGGGCAGTGATCGCTGCTCGGGGACTGTCTGGGCATCGGTTGGCGGGTAGCTGCATCACTTGTTTTTCCTGGGTTTTGTTCCTCTCTCTCTTTTGTTGTTTTCTCTTTCATTAAAAATTATTATTTTATTTTATTTCAAGTATTAAACTGTTCTTATCTCAACACACAAGTTTTCTTATTTTTGGTCTTCTGATTCTCTCCCCCATCCCACTATGGGGGGGGAGGGTGAGCGTGAGCGAGCAGCTGTGTGGTGCTGAGTTGCCAGCTGGGGTTAAACCACGATACCTTGGTAGGAAGTTTCACAGAAGTGACATCCACAAGTACTGCTTGTTTAAACTTTTTTAGCTCCCAGTTGATGAGCGTTTCTTCTGAAATGCATAATGATTTAGCAATTAGTTTTATGAAAGAGCACATGTTGTTGTTGTTGTTATATGCTGTTTTAATACAAATATCTTTTGAAAACAACAACATTCTTCTCACTAATTTTTTCCCCACTGTTTAAGTGTGGGGAAGTGGACACTTTTCAGTTTAACATGTAATTATGAAAAATCAAGATAATATGCTTATAATTATACACAAGAAGTGGAGTAATATCAAAAGACCTACTGCTTAGAAGATAAACACTTTACTGAGAGTGGCTGCACATTGGAGTATTCCTGCAGTGAATCCCATGCTTGCTTGAGCAAGTCACCTGTGGTCAGTAGAAATGTTGGCTGAGTACTGAGAACAGGATTGTGCTCTTGGTTTACCTGCATGTAGGAAACATGTAGATTTCTGTGGATATATATATTTAGTCAAGAAAACTTGCATATTGTTTCTCTCCTCTGTATGCAGATGATAAGAGTAGCGGGAATAGGAACCTTGGTGGGTGTTGAATGGGGAGAAGGGAGACACAGGTTGCACCGAGAGCATTTTCCATCTTGAGTATTTGCCACCTCAGTGCTCAGCGACGTTTGAGGGCCACGGCTGTTAGGACCACTGCTGAATCAGAGACGAGATTTCTAGGAAAGAGGGTAGTCCTTAAATCCTCAGCCTTTGTCTAAGGATAACCTGTTCTTCCCATGATATGATACTGAACTCGATAAACCGCTGGGAGGTATTTTGTATATTTAGATTATAACATGCAGCTATTATTAAACTTTATTTTTTTAAATCTGTTTCCTTTCCTGCCATGCGAGGTACATAAAGGAAGGAGGGGGGAGGGGCGGAACCAATTTTGCTCACAGTGAATTTTACATAGAAATAAGAATGTTTCACAATTAGGAGATTTTCTTCATGAAGTGCTAATCCAGACTGCTGATGGGAATGGAACTTCTTCCATTCATCTCAGGAGACCTTCATCTGTCAAACATGTTATAAAGGTTAATTGTTTCAATCCCATGAAAGATATAGAACCATAGCAGTCACTTTTTCTATGGATGGGGAAACATAAGCAAAAGTGACTGTCCCAAGGAGACATGGTTTAGCAGCAATAGAGTAAAGCAACTGTAAAATCAGAACTCTTGGGTCTGAGCCTAAACATTGTGTTTCCTATCTGTATTTGTGGTGAGGAGCTATCTATAGGACAAGAACGGAATTCTTCTAATGCAGCAATTAATCATAAAGCTTCAAGGACCACAGTTCTCTTTTATCTACCAAATGGTTTCTATGGGCAAATGTATTAGATGAGTATAAGGCAAATGCCTGTTGATTAAGGGCTGAGCTTGGAGTTGAAGTCTTCATCACCATGTTCTTTTGCTGTATGATTGATGAAGCTCAACTATAATTAAATTTAAAGCCATAGATTTGGCAAAGAACAGTATCCATTAACTGGACTGATGTCATTTTATCTCATGTGATTCATTAACAAGTAGCAGTATATGTTTCCTACAGTTTACCTGATGTCCTAGGAGATTCAAGGTAATGGTAAAGATCTTGGGACAATAGGTTGTTTGTTTTCTTAATATCAGAGAAGCTGTCAGCTTAGGTTTGCCTAATTTTTGGGTGTTCACAGAAAAGGAGTAATGTTCTTAGAAGGTTTAGTATTCTGTTTATGATTGTTTAACATTCAGCATCAATGATTTTATTGCACAGACGTTGGCATTTTACTCATTATCACTTTGGTTTTCATGCCAGGTGCTTGCAAGAAGTGTATTTTATGCCAGGTGCCAAATAACCTTTTGTCATCTTGCTGAATGAGGCACTGCTTTTGTTCTACAGTCAAAAATTACATTCAGATCTTGCGAACATTAAAAAATATCCATCTTCTCCCTTCCCCTCTGACACACACGCAATTTGGCAAGGACTAACAGTACTTCAGAATTTATACATTCTGGTCAAAGTGAGAAGAGACATGCTCCTCATTTCTTAAGATCATCTCAGGCCAATGAAAGACCTGTGCAAATTAATAGATTTTTCTGATGAGTCCAACATTTGGCTATAAGGATGTTGGCCAGGCTGTAGAGCCGTGAGGGCTACATAAGACAAAATGTGTCAGATCTTGGGACTTGAGCAGGTCCCAAAACATTTGAAATTTTGCCTGTGCCGTGTGCACTAAAACCACCCATATGGCTACACATGCCAGATATATGTAGGATGATCATTCTGAGTCATGCTTTCAAACAGAAAAGCCAGCAGAAAGAACATAACACAAACCTGTAAATCCTTTAATTAATTCAAGAATTATTTATGTTAAATTATCATACATTTGGAGGATTACACATCTGCATTTTTCTTAACACACTCAACTATTTTAAACCTAGCAGTTAATTCCTAATTTGCTTTTATATATTCTTTGAACAGGCAAAGAAAAGCTTAAGAATTCTTATGTAAAATAGATCATTCCAGTGAAATAATTTTATTACTGCAATCCGTTACACAGCACTTTGGTGATAAAAGAGTATATATTGGAATTTGTAAAGTGGTGTGGGAGGGGGTTGTTTTGTTTTAACGTTGTTTTATTAATTCCCCTTTTCATTTGGTTTTATTCTAAATAAAATGAAGTGGAAAAAATCTGCCCATGTATAAATCAACATACTCTTTCTCTCTACTTAATTCAGCCAAAGAAATGACTTAAATACTCTTCTATAGTACTTTACCAGATTCCAAGGAAAAAAAAAAGTTTTAAGATGCAAATACTACCATTTTCTTCTGCAATAAACCTGTCATGGGATTCGAGTTATTCACTTGCCCTTTTAGGAAAAATAAAATAATAAAAAAATCAGAAGACCTTAAGACATAATGCAGGCCTGATTCATTACAAATTACATGTCACTGTTTCTAAACAGTTGAGCTGAGTTTAGGAAAACCTCTCATCAAATCAGGCTACATCTTAAAGATATGAAGCAAGGGCTTGGCTTCTGTAAACTGCTTTACTTGGTGGAAGTCAAAGGAACTATGTAAACTGACCCCAGCGGAAGATCTGGCCATCCTAGTTTCATTAAACACTGTTGTGTCTTACTTTCATCTCCCAACTTTGTGAACAGGAAAGTATTTGAAACTTCCTTCAAATTTAACTTCTTGTTCTGCAATTCTTTGGTATATATTTTGCAATTCTTTCCACAAGGACAGTTTCTCAATAATAATAAAACAATCCTAGAGACTGTTTCAGTGATAGCTGTCCATTTTCTTCAATTCTGTCTTTCCAAACAGAGTAATTTTTCCACTATTCCAGTGTGACTGGTGGTCACATCTAGTCATTATCCACAAGCAGGATCATGTACAAGGCACATTAACCTGTATATAGAAATATTAACTCCTAGATACCAGTTATAATCTATACATATGGAAGCCCTATGCCATTTTACACAGCAGTAGAGTTCAGTCCTTGCCCAAGATGAACGTCAGAAATTGCTGAGTGGAAGAGACCAAAGACCAAATGATTACCTAAAATAATCTCTCACCTTCGTGCACAACGTGGAAGGAACGGTGCAATTCCTATAGCATGAATTAAGGATCCAGCACATGTTTGAAGCAGATGCATAGTTTTAAGCAGACGCATAGTCCTGTTGAAGTCAAGGCTCTTTTTTTTGCCCATTGTCTGTTAATCTTTTCTGGAGGGAGTTCTCTTTGCCAGCTCCTTTGCTTAGCCCCCATCTTCTTTGATCCCCATCCCTTGAAGGCATGGGCTCTCCCAGCTGTCTCCAGCACAGCGTGTCTCCCTCTTTTCCCTCTTCCTCTTCCCGCTGGCTGGCTTGTACACAGTGCATCTCCCTTTCTCATCTCCCCATAGCCTTACACTGGCTCCCTGTAAAATGTCTGGCAGCTCGGCTAGGAAGAATCGTGTTGTGCAGCAGTTGAGCAAGAGAGCAGGGAGGACGAGAGAGTGCTGAAAGGCCTGTCAAACCCCGGCCTGCCGCTTGCTGTGCGGAGGTGGCAGAGGGCGCAGGCAAGGAGTATGTGACTTTTTTTTTTTTACTTTTTTTTTTCTCTGCTGTTCTGTTGACATCCCTTCTGCATAGCAGCATGACTCACGCATAGTCCCTCACCCCACAACTTCACAATTGCAGCCACAGAGACCGTGTGTGGGAATAAGAAATAAAACATGCCGCCTTCTATGCTGCCTCTGATGACACAAGCAAGGGCAGAGCTAAAAGGCCACCGTGGCATGCTTTTCCCCGCACACAGCCCCAGAAGCAGCTTCTGCACAAGGCAGGAGGTGCCTTGGAGTCCTCTTGCAGTATTTGCTTTCCTGGGGCTTTGATAAACTCAAGAAAGGGATTTAAATGATTGAGCAGATAGTCATGCATAAATGCCTTTTGTGAAGAGGAAAATAGGTTTTCTACTTGGTAACTGGATGAAGTCCCTTTCTTGGATGACTACAGCAATACAGTAAAAAGGGATAGGAAGCCAACAGGTGTTAGCAGCACACAAAGGTGCAAACGGTCCTCATTTAGTACAGTCTAAAAATGATTTGTCCTGCCGAACAGGCAAAACCTGTTATCCCATCATCAAGAAGGGCAGCTGCCCACACCTTCCTGCGAGGCGGGAGCGTGTGGGCCAATGGTTGGTGTTGGGAGGGTATCGGGATGTGTCTCTATCCAGATAGAAAGAGCAGGTCTGGGTTACTGCTGGTAATGCAGGAACAGTGGAAAACTCAACCTGAATTCCTTCCCTTCAGGACCACTGTGATCCCCAGTGTCCTCTTCTCACCTCTGCACCCTGGTTGTAAGTAATTGGATCCACTTGTCAAGATGATGCAGCTCTAATTACCCTGTATCTAAATTGCCCTGGAGGGTGACTTGGCGGAAGAGCTCTTCACCCCTGTGAAGTGTATCTGATCTGGAACCTTTCTTTTAGTCACTCCTGGTCTAGTGTTGATTTTTCTTTGCCTGCTCTTATGTTGGTTTCTAACACCTTGAACTCTGCAGTGCCGTTGCATGTTTAATAACCAAATTTTAGAACTTGCTGACACACTAGAGCTTATTGTCTGTTAGTTTATAACACTGATAAGTTCCTCCTAGATGTGGAGCTTTGTCAAATGTTTTCTGACAATCTAAATAACTAACATCTTGAGGTTTACTGCACCCCTTTGCCAGGCTAGGCAGTAATAGGCTCAATGAAATCTGAGTTACTGAGGCATGACCTGAAACAATATTAGCTGTCCTTGATTATGCTCTGAATTTTCATGTTCCCCTCCTCCCCAGCCCCAGTGTGATCCTTTTAATGGTTGTCTAAGACTTGCTCGACAACTAATGGGAAATGAACTGACTGGTAATTTCTTGCTGTGTGTCTGCTTGGCCCCATGCCTGTCTCTTGAAATGATGGTACTAAATATAAATTTTCATTACAACTTCTTCAATTTCTATGCTTACTTCATGTAGTACTTTTAGATGAGCGTTGTTCAGCTCTGGTCTCTTATCAGCTTTAAGAACAACAACCCAGTTGTCAGTTTGGGTATTATCACCTTTTGTTTTAATTCCTCACAGTGATTTCTGTGTGTTGAGTCTTAGGCAAATGTCTGCCCTCTTCAGTTTTAAAGATAGGTACAGGAATAATTGCTGTATAGCCTTCCTGTTCCTTTACACTCCATCACCTTTTTCTCCTGTCAGTTGCTTGGTGTATAATTATGCTTAAAATATCTTTTGGTATTAGTTGAGATGCTTTGCACTATTTGATGCTCATTTTTCAATTTGGCTTTCTCAAGTAGTTTTGATTGCCTCAGGTTCTTGTTATAATTTACATAATCCTCCTGTATTCTAGATTCTTTCTACCTTTTAACGCTGTCATTTTATCCTTGACGCTGTTTTCTTCATCCTTTGCTTTTGCACACCAGCTCCTGTTCTCGTTTGTGACACATCCTGTAGATGTTTTATTGGAACAAACATAGCTAGTAATATCCTTCCTTTACTACACTTGGTTTTCTGGACTCTATTTAATTCACATAGATTTTCTTAAACTCACTTCTCCAAAATCTACCTTTTGTAAAGTCCATTATTTTTGCACTTTTTCTCTTAACACAATCTAATGAATATTTTGGGTATGCATACATGTCTTGCTTTCGAAATCCACAAGAGCCTTTAAGGAAATGTTATCTCTTCTCAACAGTTCATTTTTATTCAAGAAGACAAAGTAAAGTGGATTGCACATTAGGCTCTCCTGCTGTCTTAAATCATGAAATAATATTTGCTGCATGTGAACTACAGCTGAAATTGCGATAGTCACCTAGGGCAATACTGGATGATTTTAAAGCCTGGTAACTATAAATAAAAAGCATGGTATAACAGTAAATAGATTTATTCTTTATTGAAATCAGAGTTCACTCATAGTAGGACAATTTCATACAGCTGTTGGGATCAGATTAGCCACTGTCTTTCATCTAATGTAGGAGGTGGTTTTTTTAGTGCAAAATGAGTGTGGAAATTTCCCAGTCTTGATGTGAGAGCAGCCTACACTTACTTAGTAATACTTTACCACGGATGTTGGCTGTGCAAGATACAGAACGGTGGTGAATCTGCTCCTAACTCTCAGAATCAGACCAAGTTTAGTTGTAAAGAGGATAGTTTAAAATAAATTCTAGCAAGCAAAAACCACAGCTCATGTGACAACACTGGCATTTCTCTCACACATTTCAAATCTCCTTTTTGCTGTTGAGGTTCTGGAGGATCTTAATGATTTTACAGCCAATGTTATGTCTTTCAGCAGAGAGGCATAAAATTTACACTGATGTCACCAATGATCTGGGCTTTTCTATGGTCTGCTGCACTTTCGTGACGTGTCACTGAATGTGTTCAGAGAAGATTTGTAACTGAAATCTCTTAAGAGATTACCTTAATTTTATTGTTTACTCCTGTAAAATATCATGTGCAGAACCCAGGGAAGACTAATTTTAACCAACTTTGTGAAATATAGTAAACACTTGAAAACAAGACCTCTTAGAATTTGAAGTTATCATTAAATTAACAGCTTTGATGTCTTTGCAGAGGAACGTTAACAGCTCTAATGCTTGAGAGAGACCTGCTATTTTGCTCAGGGAAAGTTTGTGTTACTGCAGTTTGATGGTTGCTAGTGCTATTACTTTCTTCAGATATGCTCTTTTGAGTTTTTTTTCCCCATGAAAATGAATATTTCGGTATAAGACAAAAGAAAGAATAGCTCTAAAGAGAATATACTAAGCTTGATGTTTTTTGCAGACAAAGGCAAAAGGACAAGCAAGTACTTCAGTCGCTCGTTGTTTGGTAGAGCTGTTTGTAGTAGCAACTTCCAAAATAATGAGGTGTCACTATGCTACTGTTAGTATGAGAGAAGGGCAAGCTTTGTGTTCTTTCTGTAAAGAGAAATCAAACTTTCCCTGCCTTCCTATACTTTGTTTTTTTTTTTTCCTGCTCTTTTGAAAAAATCCTGTGCTGCCAAATAATTGTTGTAAGTTATTGCCCAGGCATTTTTGTTATTTTTATCCCACTCACCTATTTCTGTGGACTAGAAAGCATATTCAATACTCATCACCTGTCTACCTGCTCCTTCCTGTGATAGCATCTCAGCTTTAAACCATCTACAGTCATATGGTTTTGCTCATTAATGGCTTAGGTAGCAAATGATTTAATCACTTTACCCTCAGTAGATCAAGGATTCCATCAATGAGCTGTGAATTAACTCGCTATGTGCTTTTCTTAATTTCCTTTTCTTTCTTTGGAAAACACATCTTTTTAATGGGAATGTAAGGCTCAGCTTTGCATATCAAGATCAGTGTTATACCATTCCCTGAAGCGTTAAAAAATGGGCGCGCTCATAATTTCTTTTTTGCTTTGCCAGTTTTGGACATGTACTTCTAGGGAGCAGTTTTAATATATACACCAGTGGTTGATAACACCTATCTTGAACAGTAAGATGTATTTTTCTGTGCTACCAACATGGACTAATACACTGTTTTAGAGTAATTGGGTATGATACATTGCATGTGTCCTTATGTCTACAGTATCTAGGTGTTTTTTACATCCTCCTAAGCTATTAGACTCGGTATTTTACACTGAAAGTGTGTTCCACAATTTAATTACACGTTTTGTACAAAATATTTCCATTTAACAGTTCCAAACTGTCTCTTCCCTTTGAGTGTAACCATTTTGGCTCAGATCCCATCCCTAACAATGGGAGTGTCACATATAGTCCCTAAGTGTTTGAAAATGCTTTTCTTCAGTCTCCATTTATAAAACGTGTCTTCCACCCTTTATTATGCACTCACTATTTTAATTTCTGGAATGGCCTCTACCATTGTTTTCACAGTAAGAACAATGTAACCAACAGTGGCTGTGTTTTTACTATGGAGTGTCCTTGCATTCCCAGTGTGGCTTACAAATCCTAGCGTCCTTGCTTAAAGCCTGATTCTATTTTTGTCTATTCTAGATTAGTTCATTAGGCCAGACTAGGAACACTCATTCCTGATAACCATTCATAAACAGGTATTTTGCTGCAGAAGACTGACTTGAAAATAATTCTTCATACTGGGGAGGAGAAAATTGTGTAGCTAACAGTAAAGATGTCACTAAATATGAAGGTACAACTGACTTCCATCTCATGAGTTTTGGAGATGGTAGAAGGAAGGGTCAGCCTTTTATTAGCCCACTCCAATACCTCCATCAAGAGAGTTCTGGGTGTAAAAAGGAAAAAAAGTCATGTTCCTGTGCAGGCAGGAAAGGAAAATATCCTAGAGAATTTGTATTATTTATCCTCATGTGTTCCATCCCGAGTTCAGCAAGAATTCAGCCCAGATAGACAGATAGAAAAAACCTTCAGGATTTCTGTTGAACACGATCAACCTGTTCTGACTGTAGGGCAAAGAGCTGGGAGGATGTCCTTTTGCATCCAGAGCATACTGCATTTTCTCCTTCTTCTTTGCTTATTGCTCTGGAAGAGAACTGCTTTGGTAAATCAGAATACTAAGGCAATACTATGCTGTTGCTAGGCAATAACTAGACAGTTTTTGTGCAATTTTCTAGCTTCTGATGGGTGATGTAACTGGTCTAGATTTATTATCTCACTGTAGTCCTTATCTGGACAATATGTGCAAGAGACAAGGCTGGTGAGATAACAGGAGTGGTACAATTAGTATTAATTAACCTAATACATCAAGAATACGTGCCTTAAGTTGTTTGTTTGACAAATCCTAGTTGCCTGCTCTGAATTAAAATGTAAACAATTTAAAGTATCACACTGCTTCTGAGATGAAGCAATCACTCAATTTCAGATGCTAAAAAAGAAAATAATATGATGGGAGGAAGGAAAATAATAAAGCAAAGAGGAGTGAGATAAGGATGTGAAAGCATTTAAAGAATCATGTATTTTTTCAATATGAGTACCTAACTGTTTCTAAGTATTAAGAATATACGGTCCCCTATAATTTAGTAATGTCACATGTTGGGCTACATCACTCTGACCTCATCCTTAGCGTATATTCAGCCCACAATGCGCTATTTACCTTCTGCAAAATAGTATTATTCTAGTTATTACATTTGCCAGTACAGAATTACAAAGTCTAAAGCACAACTTAACTTAGCAAATATTGAGTAAAATTGAAGTGATTCCAAAGATTACAGACTTACTGTAGCCAGAGGCAGGTATAATGCACATGCAGCTTGGCTTAAATATTTATTTGTTGTCGTTATTTGATCCGAAGGACTAATTTCAACTTTGACATCAGATAAGCAGAGGGATTTTCTTCCCGAACACTAACATCAGAAGGGCTTCACAAATAGAGCCTGGCGTGCAATTAAACTGTTTGGAGATACGACGTAAACTTTCCACTCTGATGCCGAGGCTACTCTTTCTGACATCTGAGCGTGCCTTTTGTGAGTCTCATTTTTTCAGTAGGTCAAGAGATCTAAGCCTTAAATGAAGCAGGCTGTACCAGACACAGATTTTCATCACCAGTGGGATCACGACCTTGCAGTGTATATTGAATTTAAGTTTAATACTGTAATGGATGGGACTTGTAATAAAAATTGCTAGATGTTTTGTGGATGAGTACTAAAGAGTAGATCAGAGTACAGGACTTAAAGAATCCACAGTGCCAAAGAATTTCAAACAATAGTGAATTTATACTATGTTTTGGCATTGTTTTTGTGGTTTGGAAAGCTTATACTAAAATTCAGGCCTTGTCCATTATTTAATTACTTTGCTACATTTTTTGGCACTTTCTTAGTAGCTTAATAGGTAGTTTGCATAAAATGCTACCACTGTTAAATATCCGTGCAGCTAGGAATACAGTGGTGTTCCTTCTGTCCTAATGTATCACTTAAATGGAGATAAAATAGTGATTACACTTACTCTTTAGGACCATAGACTTGGATTTACTTTCAGCTCTTGCTACATATTTAAGTTTTCAGAAGATACCAGTACTTGCTGCTACGGTTACTCTGAGTATAAGTGGGGTTTTATTTTACAGTCTTGTCATCAACCTGCTCATCTTTCACTGGCAGTAAATACGAGCAATCCTGTTATGCTAGCAGATTAAAAAAAAAAAAAAAAAGTTTGAAGCCTAGAGAAGAGCATTAACTGCCATATGGCATCTTTCTGTGGTTGTGATTACTGATGTGGAGGTTCCCTATTTTTTAAAAGTATGAAGGTCAAGCAGTCAGACTCATTGCATGTAAGGATTTCGGGAGATGCATCTGTTGCTTTCACCTTTCCCAGAGAAACGAAAAACTGCCTGAAACTGCCAGGGGTGGCTTAACAATAGGGACAGCATGCCTGCTGCTAAATTTCCTTCCAAAGAGAGATGGCATGGTGCAACTTTGGAGAAGCATGCCATGTGTTGCAAGGGCTCAGTGACACCGATCCTTTTCTGGGAAACACAGTGTATTTATTTTCCTACATTACTTAATGCTCGCACCCAAATTGTCAGTTGCCAAGGCTCCCTTCCATGGGACTCCCAGGAAAGTCATGGTGAGATTGATGATTTAAATGGCCTTTCAGGGGTTGGTAAAATTAAGGATCCCAATTACTGAACTTGTTCTGGAGTACTAGAGACAATGAAGCCTTCAAAATGGCACAGGAGAAATGAAATAGAACAGTTACATGGAAATAAAGGTTCTGCAGACATCAAAGTCCACATGCTCATAGGAGGTTTCCTATCATGCTGATTAAATCCTGCTAAAAACCAGCAAGTTCTCCTAAAGTAGATGCAGCTTCCTTGTACTGTATGGACAGTTACATCTCTTGTTGTTATTTCTATTATTAGTATTATTATTTTGCTATGTTCTGCACCATGTTTCATGTCAGCAGTCACACTAATTGAAAACCTGAAGTAAATTATATATTAATTATTAGTAATAAATTGCATCATAAGTGTACATAATTCTTGAATAGTAACAACAAGCCTAAGAAAGTTAGTAACTAGCTTAGACATGGCATGAAATCACAAAGGAGAAGGATGCATTAAGGTCAGCAAGGAGCAAGGAAAAAACCTGAAGTTTTCATTGTAAACTCAAGTAACTATGACCTTTAAAAAGTTTTCAGAAATTTGTCTGCACTCAGAACAGACATCCTGTGAGTATATCATACGGTTCTTTATTTCACTTCTCCTTTCTCACCCTCTGTCCATATACTTTTTCAGCTGTTGAAAAATGCCAGTATAAATGTGCTGTGAATTGTGTGCCACATAAACGGTCCTTTTCTTTTTATCCTTCATTAGGACATTGTGTTTTATAATGACTGGCTATTCTGTATTATGTCAATTATACCAGAATGGTGGCATTGCTCTTTGGATTCAAGCATAGGACAGATACTGGCAATACAAAGTACATTTTGCTTGGCAAATATTGATGAAAAATAGCTATGTCCTCCTTTGGGAAATATCAGCAAGACTGAAGTGAGAACTTAGGAAGCACTCCTTTCAGTTTTATAGTATTCCAGTCAAAAACAGGTTGTAGACTTTTTGTGATAAAACTGTGGCCTATACTAGGAAAAGGTTTGGAAGAGGCAGAAGAGAATTTATTCTGGCAACTTTTAGGGAGACATCTTGTGGAAGATGCAAAAGCACTCCTGGAAAGGCATACTCTGCTGGTGTTCATGCTCTAGAGGGAAGAAGCAGAGACCTATCTAAGCCCCTCTATTCCCCATCTGAAAAGATCTGTGTTACTAGCAGTTCAAGCCATTTATACTTCTCCAGAGTAAAGCAATGATGGGTTTGCACAAGGAGTACATTAAAAAGAAGCTTTCTTGCATTTTGGATTGAAAGGGAAAAGTTGCTGCCAGCCAATTATACTGGTGGAGTTTCAGAGCAGCTGCTTGCTGCAACAGAAACACAGTCTGAGAGGTGAGGACCTCTGCAATCTGGAAGGAGCATTGCACAGCTCCCCACTGAAACCAAAGATGAGGAACAGAATTCTGCTTTCAGGAATCTGATCTTGCTTTTCAACAGCTAACTCTGTAGCTGTCATGTTTTGATGATAATGACTTTAGATGGCAATCGGTAACTTGGTCAAAAAGGGACAAAAACGTTGAGAGGAGCCAGCTCTGATGAATGCAGTGTGAAAGATGAGAAAGATCTTAGGCCATTAGTGATGACTGATGCTGTAGGAGAAGCATATAAATGATGTACTGAAGTAATACATTAGGGCACAATATGAAGCCCCTCTAGACCTGAGAAATATATCACCAATCAAATTTCTTTTGAAGGTCTTCTCTTTACCTAGCAAGGAGGACTTGATGGGAATCCCTGTCAAGTCTCCACTTGATATACAGTGCTTAAATGTTGCTGGATGTTTTAATTTGCAGACATTATCAGACTGGGAGTGGTAACGTTTTGGCTGTTAGTGGAAAGGAAAGCTTGTTATTGATATTAGGCTCTTTTTGGTTGGGAGCATAGTTTGTTTTGATTTGGTTTACTTTAGAAGAATAGTTCTGAGATATTTAGAGAAGCACAACACAAGGTCGTGATCAATTTCAACACAATTATTTCATGATTTAAGACAGCAGGAGAGCCTAATGCGCAACCCATTTTACTTTGTTTTCTTGAATAAAAATGAACTGTTGAGAAGCGCAGGCTGAAGTTTCTGATGGCTCCCGTAAATCATCTCAGCTGTCAATGGCACACGGCAGCTTTCAAAGGAGAGTATCTCGTTTTTTGCTCTTGCTTAACTATTAAAATAAAGTCCTGTGGGTGCTGAGTGGAACCTGTCCTGAAGCATCTATATGCCCTTACATGGCTATATCATCACCTGTACTGCCTTGTTAGGTGGATTTAGAATGAGGAGAAAGGGAATATTTTATTCTATCTTGATTTAACTTCCTAGTTTGTCAGGGACAGTTGGACTTCCTTTGCCCAACCAACACACTTGATATGGTCAATGCGGCATTTTCGCTTGCCAAATGCACGTGACCTTGGTGCTTGGGAAACGTTGTAGCAGGGTAACTATGCCCAACTTCTGAAGTCAGTATTGAATTCAGATACTGTGCAATATTTTTCAGATTCCTGTTGTAAGGTGTAACAGTCATTTTGCGTCTATCTTCCTGCTCACATCAGTTCTCCCCTTCTTGATTCATTCTGTGTTTTTAGAAGTTAGCTTAGATCAGTCCTAGCACCACACTACCAGGAGCAGGCATTCATTGCCCTTCCTCGCTGACCTGGATTTATCTGTCTTCTTGTGGGCTAGCGTGTTCCATTCAATATTTTGGATACCCTGAATACCTATGTATTAACATATGGTGTCCAAAGATTTTAAATGCTTTGCTTCTTTTGGTATATTTGAACAAAATGTATTATTTAGCTGATAAGTTTCACTTTATCTGCCTGTTTCAACCTGTACTAGATTTTATTGTGTTAAGACCACTGGCTTTCATGAAATCAGATGAAGCTGGTGTCTTATTTTTGGTATGTTGCATAATCTGAGGAATTTAGTCTATTTAAGAAATGGATACAGCATATAAAACTGTATGTTGTGCACATAATAACATACAGTAAAGAATGAGGTGCAAGTTTGGTACACAAGTTTTAAACTATTTACATTTTCCGTAAAAAAGGAATGCAGAAAAAATCCTGCTTTTAACTTCTTCCTCTGAGTTTACCATCCTTCTGTCTTCATCCCATTTTGCATGCCTTACGCAATTATATCATTGGAACAATCAAATATTAAATCTGAATGAGGGTAAGGATTTATATCTTCCATTACAGCTCCCTTAATATTTTCATTTTCTGTCCTTTCGAACCAAGCATCATCTTTAAAGACCTGTGTTGTGGATGGGTTAAGGAATCAGTAAAGACATTGGGGCATAATCTGAGCAAAAGTATATTTTCTGTCTGGCCATTCCATCACCACAGAGCTGAAAAAGACAGGTTTGGGCTATGAATCAATGGAAATACGATCTGGATGTTTAACAGGGGAAAAAAAAATACAAAGCCTGATCTTGTCTCAGTAGATGTGTTTCTTTCAGTAGGAGCCATAAGCCTCCAGCTGTCCTCTGGCTTCAATTTTAAAGTCAAAAAACAGTTCGAGAAATGTATGTTGATTGCAGTAATGACTGGTCAGAATGCCTTTAACCTGATTTTATGCGGGGGTTTATGCCCTCAAGAATTTTATTACAAATATAACAACGTCTGTGTGTACCAACTCATAGTATAGGAGTGCGTTGCTGCCTTTTTTTGCAGCTGGTAGAGCTACATAGCTTCAAAAGTTTCCAGTGCAGGCTAAGATGAGTTTGAATTCTCCTTCAGTAACAGTGAAATTAATGCATTTTTTGAACCTACCATTCACTGCTAATGGCCCACAGTTTCCTAAAGAACTAACAATGAGCTGACGGGTTTGGGGGAAAAGAAGTTGTATTTAGAAAGCTTTGTTTAGAGAACTCTCTTTTTCAGGCCAAGACAAATCAAACCTGCTATGAATAGCAAGAAGTTTGATGGAGGAGCTGGTTTGCTCTTTTATTTACAAAATGCTTGTTTCAGGGATGTTTCAAAACACGGATATGAGACTGAGAATAATTTATACATGTTGTTTAACATTGGTTTAAATTTTTTTCTCGATTGCATAAGTTATATGACTAGTTTTCCCTTTAATTAATAGCTGTCATTTTTTTCTTTCACATATATTCTAGGTAATATCACATCTGTATAAATCAATATAATAATGACATTATGCATATTATTATTTAACCATTGCTCTCTAGGGCATAGTTATGTCAGTCATATTTTATAGAGAGTTTCTGTAGACTGTTATAATCACTACAATCTGTTCTGTGGAAAAACCCTGCAAATCAGCATTTTCTTGGTATTTCAAGGGTAGTAATGGTGTTGTATGTGTAAATAGTAACAATCTCTGAATAACATGATCCTATAAGCATTGCAGGAAATAATGCATGAAGAATATGCAACTAGAACACTGAATAAATGAATAATCTTTATGGAAGATATTATTGCAAAGACTTTTTCAAGTCATCTAGCATGAGAGCCACCTGTGAATTCATGCCTGTAAATGCAAAAACATTAATATGCACTGGTGTGTTTTGAAAACCTGTCAAATGCGCATTTTGTGCTGTCTTGAATTATTTTGTATGCATATTAAGTAGGCATCAAATTGTGCTTAAACCAAAGATAAAAGATTGCTGTTTTGGATGCCTTTTTCTGAGAACTGCCCAAAAAGGAGGATGAAATTGGAAGTTGTATACAATCACATTTCACCAATATACAACTATCTAAGCCTTAAAATATAGAAATCTTCTTTTGGATGATATCTAGTCAGAACGAACTCTCTAAATATTCCTTCTAGCAAAATTCTTTTATAAATCAGATATAATTTATGCTAACATTGATGTGATGAGCAACATTTTGTAGATCTCGTCTCAAATAATTTTCACCCACAATTTTTTCAGAGGCCCCAAACGCAAAGAGGACATGAGACAAACAATCTTAGCATTTTTTTCCCCACTTCACATCTTTATCTTAATTTATCAAGGCATTGTATGCTGAACATTGTACTCAAGTTAGTTTAATTGCAGCAATAACTTGTGTTGACCTGTACCAGTAAAATCCTTTCCAGATCATGATATCATCTGTTAAGGCAGGTAATATAACCTAGAATATGTGTATAAGATTTTTTTTTCTTTTTCTGTGTCCACAGTTCTACTTAATAATTTTGTTGCTTTAATGCATTAAAAACTTACAGATTTTTTTTTTCAAAACGTATTGATACTATCCAAACAAACGTTAGAACTTTTAGCCACAATCGTGTTTAATCACTAATTATCACAAGATGTCTCATTATCCAACTTGTGGAAGCATGGCCAAACCACAACTAAGAAAGAGGTAACCACCACTTTTTGCTTTTGCACATGATAGTTGCAGCTTTAGGGTAAACTGTGAGGAAAAAGTGAGGGTAAAATCTTGATCAGGTAGTTCACTGGAAGAACAGTTTAAGGATTTCTGAGCATCAGATTTTCTTCCTGCATTTACAGTATTTATTTAGTGGGTAGACCACTACCTATCAAATGCATGTTTTGTTTTCAGAAAGTTCAGACAGCACAACTGAGAATCTGTCCCTCCCAAATGCTTAGAATTAAATATTTTATTCCGTAAGGTGCGCTAACTATAGTTACAGAAGGAACATTGCTAATGAGCAAATCCATATTTATGTGCATTTGAGTTACACAGTGTTTTTTTAAATAAACACATGAAGTACCAGATGTAGAAGATGCAATATGGGCTTTAAATTGTGAGTCATAACTGTGTAGACCATGGGGGTCTGAGAAGATTCCATGAAGAAGACATTCATGTCAGATTTTAACCACAGTTATATAAAAGTGAGAAGAGCAATTGATAAAGTGTCAGGGATAGAGATGCCCAGTATAAAACTCTTTGGATGCTTCTTTCACAAGCTCCAGAAAGTGCTTGTGAAATCCAGACATGCAAAATATAGAATAGGTCCTGCCCACAACTTCTGGCAGCCTAGCCAGCATGGACATCAGTAGAGAGGATGTGTTGGGACATCAGCAGGAGAAAAAGAAAGGGAGAGGAGAGGAATTGAGCAGCTGGAATTTAATACATTTCTCTAGGAAATGCTGATTATCAAATTATATTAAGGCATTGCCTCTCTTACTTGGAAGACAATTTGTCTTGATAAGCCCTTTTAAAGAGAGCGTGTTAAAAGCATGAGGGAACTGAACCATAAAGAAAGCATACTGTATGTGAGTGAATGTATGTATTACTTAATATGGCACCAGTGTGTTCAGTCTTTATTATTATCTCAAAACCTTTTTTCTCTCTCTCCATTGGCCATAAGAAATATCCTCAGAATCCTAAGAGAATGGGGCTCTAATTGTAGATACTCAACAATGAAAACAATAAGTGATTCAGCTTTGCATCCTGCCACAGTAGCTAAGTTTTCTTCAACAGTACTTTCTTAAGGCTCCTTCCAAATATTCAGGGTGTTTCTGAGCTGTTCATATAAGGCCCTAAGATGAGTCATAAAAACATAATCAGGATGTTTCCAGGATGCTGGGATTTTAATAAAATTCAGGGTGAATCCTGCTCACTTCTTCCATCCAGATCAAGTGTTCCATTTCAGATTCTCACAACACAAAGCTATTTCATATAGGTCTGTCACAGCTATCAATTATATAATTTTTTTTTTTTTGGTGTTTATCATAAAATGAAAGGGCTGATGAGAATGTTTGGTATAGACACAGAGCTGCCAACTTAGATGTTGAAAAGCAATGGTTGTCAGCAATGAGATTTAGCTACTTCCCTTAGGATAATTCCACACATCACACTGACAGGACATTTCTGCTGATGCTCAGTCTAAATATTAATGTGCTGCCCTTACTTCTTGTCATACCTCCCTCTGATACTCTGCACTACTCCTGGGTGCCTATACCTTTTGAATACATGCACTGCCACTGTTTTCCATTCTCATGACTTTATTCCTTTGTTGATCAAAATACTTGGCCTTCTGTTCCGGGGAGAAGGTCCAAAAGATTCAATATTTGCAAAACCGAGTGTTTTCAAAGCTGGGTCTAAAACATTTGTTGTCTGACAGCCAGCAAATGTCCACACCCAAAACTCCTGTGCCTCCTGTTCTCCAAAGAATGAACAGAACATAACGTAGCAAGGAAATTGTTTAAAGGTCATAAAAATAGGTAGAAAGTAACTTCATCTTTTTACCTTAATTTTTGAATAAAATACAGTACTATACACCTCTTTAGTATATCTTAATTAGTTTTCCCAATTCAAAGATAAAAGTTGGAATAACCATGACAAGTGTGGATCCTTGAATATATACCCTTTTTTTTCATTATCAAACATTGCATCTGCGTGCCCTTCTATGTTCCATATTTGCAAAAACTCGTGTCTTAAAGATGGCTATCTTTGGACGTGTGTAGTTGCATGAGTCAGTAAATCCTTTATTTTATCAGTGGGAGTTCACTCAGGACGTTGAGGAGCTATTGCCTCCTAATTAGTTCCCCAGATTCCTCTTACAAAAAAACCCCACCAAAACTTAGGCTTCAAGGAGTCTGTTTGGGGTCATTATTTTCTTGATAAAAGTACTCACCGTCACTCCAGATTTCCCAGAAGGGAGACTGCAGGGTAGAAAAATGTTGTGTTGCATGTTATATTCCATGATTGGTTCAAATTACTCAATTTACCCAGTATTTTAAAAAAACAATCCTAAATCATCAGTCAGCCACATCCTACTTCCAGTGCTGATGCCAGACAGTCTTTTTCCCTTGGAGCATCATTGAACATGGGATGCTCTCCTCAGCTTGTTGCATACTTTGATGAACTGAATGGCTGCAGGGACTGTACTGAGATTTGAGACGTTTCATTTGAGATGTCACTAGTTGTTTCCATTGCAGATAGCTCTGTAGGAAAGGAGTGGACAACACTGATTTTACTCATACTAGGCATAGATTATCGACCTGTAAAATATACCATCATATTTTACCAAACCACTCCAAGATGTCATCTTGTCATATAGGTATGCTAATGCAAGGTGCTTTATCTTGTCTAGTCTTTGAAAGGGAACCTACAACCAAACCTGAGATAATGCTGAAAGAGGTTGTAATTTATTTAGCATGTGCTAATGAGACAAGCACCATTGTTTTGGTCTTTAGATCAACAAATACTTCCTCGAAAAGAAAGTATATCCTTCATTTTAGACTCAAATTTTAGCTCCATCTTGTGTAAATGTGTTCATTTTCACCTGTGACAAAACCTTTCACTCTGTGTATCTTGAGATTATTACATTGTGCTCATTCTTTGATAATTGCTCACCTCTACGATTCAGCATTGTCAAGCACAGCTTTGTGTTTTCATTTATTCTGTAGGTGCTGAACTCAAACTAACAGACTTGTAGGCTGCTTGAAACAATGGGCTTTGGTTCCCACAGTCTAAATCCAACCTAAATCCCAGTGTTTCCTTTTGGCCTTCAGGGACACCAAGACAGTTGGGTAGACAGGGCACTGCAAGTTAAGTAGAACTACAGATGTGAGACACTGGACTGTAGTGGGTGTATTCAAGTGCTTCTACAGATTTAGTCTTATATCACATCTGTGCCAGCCTTGCTGCAAAATATTTGCAAAACAAAAGGCTGTCAAGTGCTGTAGAACTGACTGCACAGCAGCAGTGCCCATCACACAGTCCCATCACCCAGGACTGTTTAACCCACGGGTGGTTGTGGAAGGAGGCAAACACCTCCTTGAGATAATTCCCCCTTTAACAAGGGCTGCTGCAACATCCCCTTTACAAACAAATGTCTCTTAGCCCCTCTTCAATTTACATCATCTTGGAAAGCTAATATTCCCAGTGTTGGGGAAATATTTTTGGTTTATTTCAGTGGAAGTTTGTTTGACTTGAGGCCTGATTAAAGGTCTGAAGATATAATAGAAATAAACTTTTCTATTGATAGAAGATGCACCTTTTTTTAATACTGTGATTATGAAAAATATCTTACAGACATGTCTCTTAACGTTTGCAATCATAAGATGTGAGCTTGCAAGCCTTTCTTGCAGTCTCTGAATTGCATGTGTACAACACAAGCCCTGCATCACTATAAACACTGAGAACAGTTGTGAATAAAGAAAACGAGAAGCTGAGAAAAACAGACGCCGTGCAATTTGTAAATATTATTTAGTATTGAACTGCAGCCATAATGTAACATTAGATGCCTTACTATATTTGCCCACCTCTAGAAGCAAGCTGAAGCCGCAGCGGTGGCCAGCTCAGGCCTGTAGGAAACGCAGCCGCACTGACTGCACCCTCTACTGGTTGATGTACAGACCACAGATGGGTTTGACTGCTTTTTTTTATTTCTCAGCTATAGGAATAGTTTCTCAGCCTGGAATAAGAATATTTGCCAGCAAAAATTTTATAGCATCATTATTAAAAGTAATAGGAAATTTGGGTGTCCTATTCCGAAAGTGAAAGGTCTGAGAAACAGAAAACTAATGAATTCTTTCATCTTACTGGAGAAACTATTTGTTGAGAACCACTGTGCTCACTTTCTACGGCAAGGGAATGCCAAAGTTTGCCACACAGAAAGAGATTAAGCTGTATTGTGCTTATTCTGAACGCTAGAGACATTGTTCATTAGGTTCCACAAATGCCAGATGTAGAAAAAAAAATAGTATTCTGTTACCAAGACCTTCAAGAAATTTGAAAATTAAAATTCAGACTCATGTCTTTCTGAGTGTGGGATTCAGTTTAGCCACAGATAGGTATTATAAAGTATTTGTATAGATTTAACTTTCAGATGGTACTAGCAGATCTTGTATAAACAACAACCGAGATTTCAAAGTCCATGTAGGCTGCATATTGTAACATGACTGTAGTGTACAGAGGATAATATATTCTCCTGGGTTATGACGTCAATTAAATAATAGGCTTCTAGGATGCTGTAGTTTCTCTATTGCCATTTCTTTCTCTTTTCTTTTTTTTCTTTTTCTCCTTTGTCTGCCTACAAAGATGCCAGCTAAGGCTTCCTGAGGTTGTATTTTTCTGTCACACACAGGTATTTTGCATATAATAGAGGTGCTGTTTTTGTCTCCAGTTTTCCAGTGGGACTTGTCAGCCAGGTAGTGTAGATCTGGTACTACCATGTGTCCATGTGCAGCCAGAGACACAAAAGCACATGATCTAACATGCACCCATTACACAGCTAGAATGAAAAATTTTGTTGTTGTTACTCTGCTATTAAATCACTAGAAGAACTAGATTTTACAGGAATGATATTAATGGACTATAAATAATGGCTTGGTTATACTGCAGTGATTTTTAAAAGGATTAATGCTCCCCCCCCCCCCATCACCTGCTAAAGATGACATTTCTTCAGGTCCCTCAGTTTAGGACCTCTCTAGGTGTCTCTGTTTTGGAAATTCTTGGCAATTTCTGTACTCTCTGCTTTGTCTGTATGTTCTTGCCTGTACAGGTCTGTTTTGTGTGGTTTGTCTTTGCACAGTGAATCAGATTTCCAGACATCACAAGCTTCAAAACATGCTAAGATAAGCAGGTGAATGTATTGCTGTTTGTACAATGGTATTTTTGTATTGATCCTATCTCCTGGATTTCCCATCACTATTGAGGCTGATTAATGCCTACAGAATACAGGAAAGTTTCTTTCATAAAGTGTTTTTCTGTTCGTTCATTATTTTCTAATACTTATTATAGCAGAATTTCATAAACGCGTTATATCGACTCCTCCACAAAAACAGTTTGTCTCACACAACTCTCTCCGGTGCCTGGCCTCTTTCAGAGGTCTATCAATGCCCCGTAGCAACACGGACCCGCCGCTGCACCTGCAAACGGCTGCGCCTGTTGGTGCCAAACAGCTGGGGCTGGCAGAGGCGGCAGCGGCCGGGCAGTGCCAGAGCCGGGCTGCTCCGCACAGCCCTGCTCTGCCGGCTGCTCCAGCACTGCCTCTTGACCTCCCTCTCCGCCCCTGCTTGGGAATCCCTGGCCTCCTTCCTCCTCCTCCTCCTTGGTATGGGAAGATTGTCTCTGCCCTAGTGATAGAAAAATCAGAATGGATTAGATAGAGTTAAAAATAGGAAAGATAAAAGTCTGCTCAAGGTCTCCAGCCTGTCGCTGGCAAAGCCAGAACAGGGGTCTGCCCCTGACTCCCAGGCCCAGCACCCAAACTCAGGACCACATCAGCCTCCTTCAAATGCAGCTCACAGAAACTAGGATGAAAGTGGTTTACTGCTTTTTAAGACCATTTTCAAATTGCATCTTTTGCAGATATTTTTCAGTTTTAAGCATGAGTTTTAATTAATGGATCATGTTATCTGGTGCATCTGCAAAGAAATTTTAAGAAACATCTTTGGCTCTTTTGGCCAGTAGCCATAATGACAGCCAGGCTAATTATATCGGTCACCAAGTTATCAGTGCAATCGTAACTGGAGGCAAACAGACACCAGGAGAAGATGGTAGTAAAATCATGATGTATTTCACACTCATCTTATTACTGACTGATTTAAATAAGGACCCAGAGTGCTGTATCAGTACTGAGAGAGTGTCAAGGTTTCAGCAAGTCTTAATTCACAGAAGTTGAAGCTTTCCTTGCTTAGGTAAACTGGCTGGTGAAAAAGTAAAAGGTATTCCTCAGTAAATGCATGCGGAAAACAATGTACTATTTTTACCTGCAAATGCTCACAATCCAGTCTACATGTTCATTTTTCTGCTGAGGTTAAGCATTAGGAAACAACCAAAATTCTCTGATGAGGTTCCTCTGACTTCCATTTCATTACATCAGAGATGAAGTTGGCCTATAGTTCTCTGTCATTTGCTTACTGGGTCTAAAAGAATAGAAACTGCATGTAATCTGACTTAGCACATCACCTTCTGCAGGCAATGTCCCCATATGCTCTAAAATTCAGTACATCAGAAGTAGTATACAGTATGTACCCTTTTCAACTATAAGTTTAAATTAATTTAAAAACTATAAATACACTAGAACTAATGTAAACAGAAAACCCTTTGTATAAATGCCTTTCATAAATAATAAAAAAAAAGTCTAGCCCCATACTTTCCTGTATTTGGTCACTGAAAACCAAGGTACTGGTAGATTCTGACTTCAAGGAATAACTGAAATTTTGGGAAGGGCCAAAGTCATAAAACTCTTCTGGACTAAAAGTATTCACAGCCATATAAACAAGGAAATGGTTTTTATAATTAATTCAGAGTTCCCTGGCAAGCGCAGTGCTCTAATGTGCTGTAATCTACTGACTAAGTTCCAGTAAGAGCACTGGCAATGGCTTTCTTAAGCAATATCAGTCCTCTAACAGCACCCAAAAGAACCTGAAATTCTGGATCTCAGAACAACCATAGGTGGACTGTGCTCATCTGAGCATCTAGTCAAGACGGGGCAACATTTAGAGAGGGCTGAGTTTGTAGGAACAGGTTTTGTGTCATCCTTGGGTCCTGCTTGCTTCCTTTTCCCGTGTCCTCAAGTGTTGTGTTTTGGAAACACAGTACTTTAAAGAAAATTGCCTTTGAGAAGTATAGGCTGAATGGGCGTTTGAAACCTTCCAGCAAAGCTTTTAATCCAGTAGGATTCTACTTCACAGAATGCTTTGCCATCTATCAGACCATTGGTCATGGCTGTTAGTTAAATGAAAATGCAAAATAAATCTACAGTGCGGATACAACATAGCCAATTAAATATTCCAGTACAAGGTGCTAATGATAAAAAGTGAATGTCACCGAGGACAATGTGTATGATGTCAGAATACAAATCCTACCAGATGACAAAATGTACAATTCTCATCATGGGCCAGGAGGAAGAGAACCACTGACCCTGACCACTGAAGTCAGGCATTGCAGAGGAGGTGGCGGGGAGGACATATGGGGTGTGGGTACAGGCTTGGGGACTTTTTTAGAGGACAGTGAATGCAGTTAAAGTTGAAACCCTTAGACTATGTGCATTTTATTTTCTTGACTCCTGATACGTGAAAGTCTGGCCATTCCTGAGCGATAGAGTGCTTTTGTCATACAAGCAAAGCATCATATTTTTTTAAATGTGGTTGTTTTAATATGAAAGAACAATATTAAAGAAAGAAAATGATAAACAAGGAACGATGAGTGTTTTAAGTGAATGAAGGACTGTCAGTCCCCTGTATCTTTGTGAAGAGCTTTAATGGCTACGCTGTGAAGAGGGATAGCCTCCGTAAGTGGCTCTCTTCTTGGCAAGGTTAAACCAAATGAATGGCAATAACTAAGCGGTTACAACTAACTAAAGCAGCTTATAGACAGATATTATAATTTCATTAAAGATTTGGCAATCGGGCAATCTAGAGAGTATAAACAGACAGAGGTGAGTAATCTTAAATAAGTTTCATGAAATCAAAGAAAATATTTAATGAAGTTAGATGCAAGAAACAATTTAATGAGCTATGTTGAGACAAGCAAATTAATGAATATTTAGAATCTTATATATATAAACAATTCCACCTTTTCTACCTATTAGAAAGGTTAATCTTTTTTCTTGAGAAATACAGCCTGATAAAATCTATACTTGAAAGAAAAATGTATTACTATCTTAAGTTATATCTTTCAATAGCTCATGAAACTTGTGTCACATAAAAAAAACTTTCTTACTATTAATGCTTCAGGCGCGTACCTTGTATACTTCAGATGTGTATTTTAGCTTGGATTGCTAATTGGTAGCTTCTTTCTTTTTAGCTTTTGGTTGTATGTTTTGATCTTTGTAGAAGTTAGGTGCTTAGGTGAGGGTTGTATGACGGGCTTCATGTTCTTAAAATGGAGAAAATGGAGCAGAGTTGAATTTTAGAATATTGTGGGATGCTGGACTTTGACATTTCCATGGATTTTCAGTCCATGGAAATTTATCCCTCTTTCTTTCCATTATTTTAATAAATGTAGATAGCACATCCCTGTCAAGACTCAGCTGAATTAAATATTAACTAATACCATCCTTTAAACCAGTTTTGCATTCCTTAGAGTTTAATAAAATTGTAGTTTCTTGGCATGCAGCATATTAAAACATATTTAGCAAAGTTCTAATTGACTACAAGCTCTTCTCCCCTTCTTTCAAATGAGTCCAAACGGTTTTTATACATATGTATTTATGTATGTGCATACATATGTATATGTTTGTGTCAATAAATGTGTGTATAGGCCACCTAGGTCTTCAAAGCAAGGACATACTGGATGTAGACTGAATCGGTGTCAGAAACTATACAAGTAATACAGTAGTATCGGGCCTTAGGTAGTGTTATTGCCACATTTATGTTCAGGCACACCTATTGCTATCACATGTCAGTATAGAGAGATTAGTCTTGTACTTTGTTCTCCCAACCTTATATCTCTTCCTAGACCTGACCAACTCTTTCTGGAGCTGAAGACAAATCTTGTTGCTCC
>NW_008824049.1:2910802-2912649 GCF_000699105.1 Pygoscelis adeliae
GCTACTGAGGTGCCTGGAGGGAAGAAGTAAAGAGAAATGTTGAAGCACGGATGAGGGGAGTAGAGTGAAAGGCAGTGGGAAAGTTCTAGAAAGGGACGCCAACCTTGGGGACAGGCCAGAGCAAAAGTGATGCTATGTATGAACTGATACCATGTATCACTGCTGTGAGAGGGAGTTAAAGAAAAACTTAATGTGTTCAAACAACAACTTTGTGCCATTTCTGCACAAGTGAAGGTGGGTTAGGATCAGGTAGAGGCTTGATGGCCAAAGGTGGGATTGAAGCAAATTGAATGAAAATTATCAGCTCCTGCCCAAAAAAGACTATGGTAAAGGGATAAATGGGTAGATTTTTTTTTTTTTTCCTCATAGTTAGTAGGGGACAATATGCTTAAATGATACTTGGAGCACTCCAATGGGGCGTTCACATGATGGCTCAGGGAACCTGGGGAAGATACATATATCCTCCTTGAAGGAGTGAGAGCAAAACCTTACACACCTGGATTCCAGTGGCTCATCAAGGCTGCAGTTTTTTTGTCACCATTACTTCTTACTTTTCAGTGTAAAGAACAACCCATAGATAAAACTGCTCCAGGCTTTGGTGTGGGTGAAGAATGGCAGAATAGTTCATTTGGTATTGCCCTCTTTGGAGATAGTTTTTAAGCTGTTGGTTGATCTGTGGCTGGTGGCAAGTGATTGATATTCATATGCACATTTTCTTTCTAGTTTTGAAACCTTTTTTTCCCCCGTAGCGTTCCCTTGAGAATAACATAACAACGTGCATAGGATTGCTCTGTCAGCAAAGACTGTGTTCTGCCTTTTCCTCCCATATCTGAGAGCCATATGCTTTCAGTGGCAGTGAAAGAGTTAAATTTTAGAGTACTGAAGGATGCTGGACTTTGAAAATTAATCATGGACTATAATAATGATTGACACTTTCCAGGTGAAAAATGTGCCCAGGACACAATTATTCCAGTACACAGAAATGTCACAGGATAAACTGCTGCTGTGTCCTGTCATTCCTGCCATGGACATTTAGATATAGATCCTCAGTGGGACTCGGAGACATAAATAGCCTGGCATGGCTGGGACTGGACTTTGCTCCGCTGGGATGTGCTCTCAGGTGAGGGGTGTAAAAGCTTACCAAGTTATCGGGCACCTCCAGACCTTGCCTGGGGCTAAATGCTTGGAAACATGAGTGGGTGTGCTGTGCTTGATTAGCGTCAATATTTTAAACCGAGGTGGATGTTAACGCAACAAAATACAGATTTTTAACACAATGTGAAGGGAAGTCTCTCCTAAAATAACGGGAGATGTTAATGAGTTCTCTACAAGAGGCTTAACTCGGGATGCTTATAATCTTTTAGCCTGTGGTTGTGGCCGTTCTTAAAAAAAATGAATAGACCTTTCAGAATTCAAAGGACTGTTTTCCTTTCCCTTCTGATCTGGCCTTCCTTTCTCCCCACATACCCCAAGTTGTCAACTTTCATTCTCTTCTGTGAACCTGGAAAACATGAAGGCCAGGATCAGAGAATACTTTCTTCTCAATTAAAAATAGAAAGTAGGCAATGAAAAATAATTAAAAGATTTCAAGAAACAGCAGGGAAAAAAAAGTCACATATATCTTGTGTGCAGACAGTGACAGTCTAAGTAAGAAAGATCACGGTTTCTTACTAAATTATACCCGTGTGAAATATTTGCGTATTGCACACAGGTATAATTTAGTAAGCGGCAACAGCCTGCACGCAGGCAGGTCTATACAGCTTTTTTATCCCATACCGGCAACACTTCATAGCCCCTGTCTACACAAGGGTGCATGTGCTTCATGCGGCTGCATGTAGCCCCCGGAG
>NW_008824049.1:2913866-2921733 GCF_000699105.1 Pygoscelis adeliae
CGTGCCTCCTCCTAGGCTGCCATGCCTGACGGAGGGATTTTTTTTTTATTTTTTTTTTTCCCTCTCTCTCCCCTTCTTCAGACATCTTCTCGCTTAGGTGTTAAGTGCTGGTTTTTCTCCCGCCCCCCGCGTTCCTCTTCTCCTGACGGTCGCACTAGAGCCTCATCTTTACTTGCTGAAGGAAAATCAATTTTCAACAGGTTTAATTAAAATTAATCAGTCAAATTACTTAATATTAATTGACTCATAATTAAAGCCAGAAAGTTACCTTGGAATCAGGAGAGAGGATATTATCTCGAATCATTTTAAGGATGCATATGGTTTCAGAGCAATTACATTAAAATGATTGTTCAAATAAAACAAAACAGGGCTTGATTAAAGTGTTGCGTTCTTGCTGCTGCAAGTGACGCGATCTGGACAAGCTATTTTCTTCTGTAAATTTGCTGACCTCTTTAAGGAATATCATTTTAGTTTGACACTGGTTTTGCTTTCTGGAAGGCCGGTTTGCTTTAGCTCTAACAACTATGGCATTAAAAATCCACTGGTATAAAATGGAAATATATCTTATAGAAGCTATAAATATCAAAGTGAATGTTTTTAGCACATTTGGATGTTCTGTGAATTTGAAATGAAGCAGGGTTTTTTTTTTTCCAGCATAAGTGTAAGAAATTGTTTTAGGAAATATTTTTTCCAGTACTGCCATTCACTGTGGCAATATTTGCATTTATCCAGAGCCTTAGTGGGACCAGACTGTACTGGTAAATTCACAGAGATAATTCATATCTGAAACCATGTATTTGTGACAGTGCTCAAAATAACTTTTTCATGCTCCCTTAAGACCTAGGTTGTTTTTTCAGTTTGTTTGTTTTTTACAGTAGCGGCATTTTTGGTGCATCTATAGACTATTGTTACTGGTGAAAGAGCAACACTGTGAGCTTTGGGACCTTTTCTTCTACTTTTTTTCTGGCCTGGCTTAATTGGAGTGAAGGATACTTATGAAATTGCATGTACTTTATTACAGGCCCCTGACAAGTGAAAGACCCAGGTATGACATAAATGAACATTTAAAAATAGAGCCCATTATTCAGGGCCCTGATTTTCAAAGATACTGATTCTCATTGACTGCATTGAGACTTGTGTGGGCTCAACAGCTGTAACACGCAGCCCACTTTTGCATCTTTGAAATTAGATTTGCAGATTGGGAGCCAAAAGCTAAGTAGCCATGTTTGGAAATACTGGTTGGGTAGGTTTTTTTCTTTTTTCTTTTTTCCTCCTCTTTATTTCTGGTGGATGATGCAGGGTTAAAGAAGACTACTTCTTAGTACTTTTGATAAATGGCACCGGTTTTCTTAGACTACAGCTACAGACTGCAGCAACGTTGCAAAAGCAGTTTTGCAGTAAATGATTAGGGGGTCCTTAGATACCTATGAAGAGATCCCATTTATTCTCTGTATTTCATGTGAATCGTATGCAGACTGTGGGAAGAAAAATGAGGCTGAGGATAATCATGCTAAGTGTGCTGGGAAGCAGGATTTGGCTGAACACCTCTGTTTTGTGGTTAACGGAGGTAGCAATGAAAGCCATCAGAGAGTGTTCAGGCTGTTTAAGGCAATAAGTTGCGTAGAAGCGAGGAGAAGAGCTGTCGTCCTGATACTGCTTTGGTTACCTTACCCCTTTTCCTACGGTAGGGTAAGAAGATAATATCTTAGCTGTTGATACTTAAACATCCTTAAGAAAGTGGGTTTGCTCTGGATTATTTGGCTGGAGGTGGAGCAGTCTGTTGAGGAGGGTTATTTAAAGACTGGGACAGAGCTGTAGGCAGATAAATTGATTTGCAAATGAATGGAGGATTTGAACATGGCAATGGTGGTAGTTTTATTTTTTATCAGTTTGCATATTTAATATCCACTGGCGTAGGCACAAGCATAAACCACTTTAATTGTTCAAATGGAGTCTGGGGAAAAGAGAAGAAAGCAGAGGCTTAGATATGGTCTCAGTTCGTAATGGATTGGCTTGCCTTTCTTTATTAAAAGCAAATATACATTCCTTTCTAATAGAGATGTGGAGCTGTATTACAGATCCTTGGCTAGCTTTGAATTATTTGTTTGATGTCATATTTATTATGTTTTTTTTAATCACATGAAAGAGAAACTATTTAAAAATTAAATAGTGAAAAAGAAGGGCAAAAAGAGGCAGACGTTCTTTGAAAGTGAAATGAAATGAAATGAAAAGACAACATTTTGCCAGAGAGTCAGTAGAAACTTTTGTGGATTTCTTTTAATAAAGGATGGGCAGTAATCAATCTGATCCAGTAAACAATATAATTTCTGATTAGTCCCAGATATCCGTCCATGGTAAGCATAACAGGTAATGAAAAAAATAGATCCCGACTGATGAATAAATGCTGTTATAAAAGCATATTTCCATTACTGTAGCCTTGTTTCTGAGCTCGGCATTATGAAGGAATGTATGCATTCAGAGGGGGATGCCTGCCCTGCTACCTGGTCATTGCAGAAAAGTTTGCATGGGAGGGAGGGAGGGAGTTAGGGGATGCAAAAAAAAAGAGAAGCTGACGGGGAAACTTGCATATTGAAAGCACATCCTGTAGTTTTAATATCAAATGATGACATTACATTCCCCAGAATGACTATTGAATTATCACAATTACAAGGGGAAATCGTGTTGACTTCTTGGTGACTCAGCTCCACATCTCCACCTGCCTCTGAAGACCCCGCATGTTTTCCAACAGACTTTGTTTTCATATTTATTAATTGCTAGTTAGTGATGTGCTGTGTATTATCCAGAGATAAAAACTGACTAGCTGGCTTAGTACCATGTTCAAGTTTTCCTGTGCACCCACTCTAACGTGCCATTTTTCACTAAAAAACAAAAGGTTGTGTAAAGGGACACCATCTGTGTGAAACCATGGGGCACAGTGTCTACTGTAAATATCCTTACGGTAATCAAGCCATGTAAAGGTCTGGGCTGCATATATCAGTCTAAAATGCTTTTTCCACTGCTGTGGGCAAATAAAAGATGAGGCCATTAAAAGAAAAGCAATTGGAGTTCCCTTTCCCCCATTTGTTGAATTCTTCTCTTTTGTTCTCATAATATTTTCTGCATAATCAGTTTTAGTGCTGCCTTTGGGTAGTCTGTTACTTTCCATTGATGCTTGGTTAGGTCTTTTGCACCATATTAAGGGAGAATGTAAGGCTTGGAAATTAGCAACACGTGACTGTAAAAATCATAAAAGTGATCAAGGACACTTTACAAATATTATATTTCAAGTGACTCATAGTCCTTTAACCAAGCAGAGAACTTAAATTGCAATTTAAAAATATGTTTTCTAAATCTCCTCTATCACATCCTGCCTAGAGATGCCATTAGCCCACTCGTTGAACTGGTTCTGGGAATTTAATGAGGGGAATACGTTTATGTTGCATTTTATCCTTCTATTTAATTCCATCTTGTCTGAAGCTTTGAAGTTCAATAACTGAACTTAAAATCATTCTTCAACTTCTGCCTTCCCAACCCCGTCCCCCAGTTTCCAAAAAAGTACTTGAAAGCAGTAAAGTGTTATGTAGGCACATACCGTTAGAAATATTCATGAGGAGAAAACGACAACTTGTTTAGAAGAAACCTTACTATTTAGATATACTGAATATTTTGACATCCTCAAACCTGTGTAAAATAGGCATTGTGGGATGGAGCTTTTGTTTCTTCAACTGGTTTCACAAAGATGGGTTATTTCTGTGGAGACTTGGGCCCTGAAATAGTCGCCATGAGACCCCGCTGCTGGCTTAGGAAGCACTTCTGTCTCTGGAGTCGTGGTCAGCGTGACCAGGACATGACCGCAGGGAGACCTGAGCCTAGTTGCTATAACTTAAATAAGCATCTTTCCCACAGATAGTGGTAGAAAATGAAAACAGGACAAGGAGCTGAATAATAGGAGCTACACATGAAGTCAGATGGAAAGAGTAAATCTTTGTAGACATTTAGTGGCGTTATATTCTAAGCTTTTGGGAAATTTTATTTGAAATTTTTTCACAACAGTAAATATAAGTCTGTGCTATATCCTATTTCTATTTCATGTGAGAGAAAAATTCCCCGTCTATGGCACAACACTTTACTGCTACTGTTACTGCAGACTTTATAGATCAGAGATGTGTCAGCATGTTAGCTTTAGCTGTAATGCTTTTTTTGTGTGAAACCTTATGGGCCTTGCAGCCACTTTCTCATACTGACACTCATAAAACATTCAAGTTCTCATATTTATTATTTAATTTGCTTCCTATATAAAGCAACAGCGCTCTTCGATACATGAATGTGAAGCCAAAAATGACAGGCAGGCATGAATGGGACTAATGAGTTTTAATAATGCACATATTAGAAACTGCTAAAGGAAGTTTAATTAAGAAAAACAAGTTAAGCATGAAATTCATTTTGGAACAAATACAAGTAAAGTCACAGATGTACAGAATGCTACATTACAGGAAATGGACTCTCAAGTTGATAGATCCCTATAATGCCCATATTGCACTCGAAATGTAGTGTGCACTCTACAGTTCTGGAAAGCATGGTAACACCATTCAAGAGCACTTTCGAAGTTGAGTTAGAGATGTTGGGTTTGTGATTAACAAATTATATTTATACCTCTGTGGATTTTATGATGAGTTGGAATTTGATCTCAATTACCCTGATGGAATTGAGACCAGAATCTGATCAAGTAAGAAAAGCATTTGCTGTTTTTTTGTGCCACAAGGAAGTTTTTTGTTGGTTTTTTTTAAATTCATGTTATTGAAGAGCTAGTTATTGATCTAACTCTACAACAAAGGTTTGGTATGCTTTGGAACTGTTGTTGTATGGTATCCAGATAGAAAAACAATTCATAGACAAATCTGAGTTCATTCAAGCATCTTTGACTTCAGAGTTCTCTATCAAGAAATGATAACTGTATTTTAGCTTTTCTTATGTTGAATTCCTAATGCCCCAAAAATGGGAAAATAAAAATGTGCTATCTTTCTTATGAATCTGATATGAAAGCTTGCCTTAGGTCGTGAACTAGCATTAAAGATAATATTATTGTTGATATTATAGGTAGCGAACAAAATCTGATTTACTTTTCTCATATGATTAACCCCAGTGAGCCAAGGGTTAGCCACAAATATATATCAGGTAACGAACTTTGTTACTAATTCTATAGCTTAATTTTTCACCTGCAAGAGACAATAAAAGAACACTTAGTTTCAGGGGCCTCTGGGTGGGTTCTAGTATACTCTGTTAGAGTGATCGGATGGGAAGCATGTGAATGTTTTATAGACTGTTAATCAAAGCAAGTTAAATCCACTTGGCTTTATGATATACAATATGCAGATTTCAATACTGAAGATCTCAAATGAGAAACATCTTGGATTTTTTTTTTCTTCGGTATGACCTCAGCTGAATTTCTACAGTAGGTCAAAAAATCATCATGTCCTGAAGCACACTACTGCCATCAACAGAATAGCCATTTGATCACTTAGCTGAATAGTTACAGTACTCAAAAGTGAGTATAATGTGTGGCCCATTTAAGGGTTAACCGTAAGCTGCTAAAAGGAATAAAGGTTCACTTCAGTGCCCATTATATTTCAAGCCAGTGCATCTGTCATTTTTAATTTAAATCTGTATTACTTAGCTGTCTAAAACTTTACACATAAGTGACAGAGTTACCCATTCTTTCTGTTATGGGTAAAATCACCATTTTGTTACCTACTTACTGTGCAAAATGTCAGAGAGCTGTAGTCCACGTTAAAAAATTGTAGCCAACTTCTGGTAATATAAACAATTACTTCAGCTAAGAAGTAGAACTATTTTAAGAAAATGATTTATTGATATGAGTAAATGAAAGATAATAAGACTTAAGTGACCCTCTTCTTCTCATAGGTTTAATTTGTCTAATTCAAACCCAGCTTAATAGAAAACTATGATCAGAAGTCTTCCTATTTTGGCCAACTAAGTTGCAGAAATTATTTAAAGGGATCTTTTGATCATGAAAATACTAATTAATAATGAGTTAACATTGGTGAATATTCCCACTAATGAGGAAGAACAAAAATATAGTGAAGCTGAAAAATGCATGACAATTTAAATGTCTTACAACATCTACTCAGTTTAATTCAACTTTTCACTGATTTGTGCTATGCTGCATTTGAATACTGTATTTAAATATTGTATTTTTTACCAATTTTGTTGTAAGGTTTTGTGTACAAAACATAATATTAAATAGAGGTAAATGTGAGAATGGCACTGAGGAATCAGTCTCTTTGATCTGGGAGTGATATATTTGCACAGCTTGTAGCATCTGGAAATCCTTAACACTGGGCTGTTTGCGGACCCGTGTAGCATAACACTTGTAATCATGCTAATGGGGGGTGGGACTGTGACCCCATCCGAATAATGTCTTATTCATACCTTTGCTGGCGATCTCAGCAAAGGTTGTGCATCTCAATAGGGTTGGATTTGTAAGTGCTTTCTGAAGCCTCCAGGCCTGTAGCTGCTCTCAGGTTGAGGGGTGCTGGCACGTGGGAGCTAACCAAACCCCACCAGAGCTGTACCCTTCTTAGGTGTATATATTCAGGAATGCAGTCTCCTCTGTTATCATTTCATACACCTGTTTTTTTTAAATGCATGTAGTTCATTTCTTGAACTAAGTACATGTAAATCCCTTCCCTTTGCCAAGTATTTATGGAAATACCCAAGAGCAGGGTCTGTTTCAAAATCTTTACTACTACCTAGAGAGAAAATATGCCGTATTTGACACAACGCTTCCCTTTGCTAACTTGAAATGTGAAAGAAGAGATGGGAAATTCTGTGATGCATCTCTTGAGGATTTGTCTGATCACGTTTACATTTGGTGTGTCACGCCGACCTAGTGTTCACCCTGGGTCAGAGCCTTTCCTTTAATGTTCCACTGGCCATGTTCCTGTTTGGCATCGTAGTGTATTTTAGAACACGGATTGCTTTTTAGAGACAAGAAACATCTTTGGGCTCTTAGTTCTAAGTAGAGACTGTTGTAAGTAAAAATGGGTGCAAATGTAGTTGGTTCTGCAAAATAGCATTTGTGTTTTGGAATGAAGCGGCATTGTGTGGTGTTCAAAACTCTTACAATCACTTTCTATGAATATTTGCGCAATTGGGATTTACTAGCAAAATAGAGGTGGAAAGGAATTTTTAAGCATGAATATCAAATCACAGAGTACATCTTCAGCTAAAAAGAAAACAGCCAGTGGCGTAAGGATATCATAACAATGCCTTTACATGTGCTGAAGCTGGCACATGGCCAGAAGCCTTGGGTGCCACTAAAGCTTTTATTAATCCATTGGAGCTACTGACGGGTGGTGCAGTTCAAGACATCCCTTAAGATTTGAAGCTCTGTGCACGAGTAACAAAAAGAAGTTTAGCTGCTGCAGTCTGCAGCAGGTGTGACCTGTTGTGGGATGCCCTATGTCACTGGAAATGCAAAGATGCACTGAAGTTATCTTGGGTTGTTTGCTCCTTGGCGTACTAAATGCCTCTCTAAAGTATTTCAGAATCTGAGCTATAAAGTAATTTAAATTCAGAAAGGAAGATAATAAAATAACAGATGATAGAAAAAACCTTTGTATAGTATAGACTGTTCCAAAGACCATGCAAGACTTTACCAAATACCTTTTACAGTATAATTAATTTGTGTTACCACAGGGAACAATTGTGATCCTCACATCTAGACAATAATAAAATCTGAAAATGTTTCTTCTCCTCCTCAGGTCCACAATATTTTGATGCTGAAGCTTGCCCCAAATTGATCATCATTACTCTTTAGTTTATTCTCCTGCCCATCTCCCTGTTC
>NW_008824049.1:2921747-2937849 GCF_000699105.1 Pygoscelis adeliae
CCTTGCTCCTTTTATTGCTTCTCTCTCTTTCCACTGATACGTGTTCAGTCAAGTCCAGATACCAAGGGAAAGTCCTATGTAGATCACCTGCTGGAGGACCAAAGAAAATTTTGCCCAACATTGACTCTCAACAAGTAAGACATGCTCCAGGCTGGCTTCCCTGCTTGCCTTTCCACCTAGTGCTGGCAATAAAATGTTGGTGTAAAAATCTCAAAAGATTTGAGTAATCTCAGTCTCTCTCTTTATTTGCGTGACTTTGTGTTTTTAATGTTATAGCTTCAGGGCAGCCAGTGACAGGCTTGAATGTTTGATCTCTCCGTCTCAAAAATAAACTGTTACTTAGCCATTTAAAAAGAAAGGCTTGTGGAAAAAAAAGCAAATCCAAAATTCAAGTTACAAATACAATGAAAATCTGTTGATTCCAATTCTGCAAGTGCTTTACAATTTACTGCCCTGTATAGCCTATAAATTTATTCACTGAAGCTAGCTACTACCCAATAGTTAGTTAATTAAGAATAGCCAAACACAGCATTGAGTTATATTCTTACCTTTTTAGCCTCCTGTCTCTGTCTTAGAGTAAAACTTTGTCCATGGGAGGCAAACCAGAACTTTAGATCACAGCAGAGTTGTTCAGCTGCAATGGCAAAACAGCTCATGGACAAGCTTAAAACTATAGCCCAGCTCTAGGATTTACTTTGAATTTACATTTACATTGAATTTACCATTTTAGGTATCAAAAATGTATTCAAAAGTTGTCTTAAGTCTGAAAACAGGTCTAAGACTTTTAGAATGAAAGTGCTAAATGAATTATTAGTAGCATCTTGGTAATTTCCCACATTGAACCAACTCAGCAGTTTGAAATGAAGAAGGATGCTATTGTCTGGTGCAGCTATGTTGGATTTGGTTTGTCCTCAGACCTTCCCCAGACCATGTAGATTAGCAGGAGGGCTACTGAGATTAAGTTCCTGCTATTTACAAGTTTGAGTCTGAGAAAGAAGAGAGAGTACATTTTTCTACTCCTGACAGGAAAAAAACCCAGATGTAAATTTCAAGACCTAGTGGAAAAGGTTTATATTTGTGGAGGTTTTTGAATACCACTAAGGAATAAGCTTCTATCTTTCTTTACAGTAGGTTGATGACCTACTGTACATCAACTCAGAAGAGCAAAGTTATACTAGGTGCCTTCTGCTCTGGCACCCGTCTATGTACTTTGTCTTTACTATTTCTCAAGTAATATTCTACTACCTTCAAAATTTGAAATGCAACAAAGCAACAGTCTTCCAAGAGGCAATTGTCTGCATGCCATTCTGTGTAAGTTTATTAAACTAAATGCAAACACGTACACCAAATTTGGGGAATTATTTTCTGCAGCTAAATTGGTGTGTTTCCAGCAAATGCTGAGAATTTGAAGCTGGAGAATGAAGGATGTAAGCCTGTTTGTTAATGCAGTTTCACAGTGAAGGTGTTAGAATTAGCAGAGAAAGAAAGGGAGAGAGAAAATTGTGGAAAAGCTTCATCTATCTCCTTATTGCCTTCTGAGATAGATTGTTCAGAGCTAAGGGAACACTAGACATGAACCAAATCTCCTGCTGTCCTATATAGCTTTTACAATCTCCTTTTTAATAACCCAAACTGCAGGGTAGTCTGACTATTAGACAAGGCATTCTTTTGGATTCTTTCTACAATGTGTATAGACATGATAAAAAAACAATTCTCGTTAAAGCTGCCAATGCTGTTTCAAAAGCAGGTGGTTTAAAATGTTTCCTATACAAAGCAAAACACATTTCTTGTGCATTACACACTGCTTAATAGGGAGTGTAAGATTACACTGCTATGTTGTGCATAACACTGCATTTTAAATAATAGGATATTGTAAGTTGTGTTGGAAGTATGTTTAACATGAATATGGAAGATATAATGATATGCACTGAGCAATTTTCAGAAGTGCTGGAACACAGCCTTGTGTGACAACCTCTGAGCTAAAGTAGTTGAAAATAAAATCTGGAATTTGAGATTATACAGACTCTGATCCTAACTGATTATTTTTCTAGGATATTGTTCAGTCAGCATGTGGGTATATGAAAGATAAGATTTCTACTGTCCTATGGGAATGTTTATTTTATAAATTAAGGATGGTAGGGATTGAGCGCATTCATCATGCATTTTCATTTTTCACCAAAGTCAGTAGTTCATAAGGAATGCAGGATTGGTCTGAAGTAAAAATTGTGATACACAGCTCCATCCTTAAACTGTCTGTTCATACCCTTTTCCAAATCGGTTTTGAAAAAAACCACTGAGGTCCATCCAGTTATACTTCTGTGCAAATTCAGAGTTTGCCATTCACTTCAGTGGGAGCAGATTTTGGTCCTTCATTGATGTGAACATTTCACTCTGTAGGTGTTTTTCATCAGCTATCAGAAACTTGTGGAATAAGAAAACCATATAAAGTATGGTAAATCAGGTTATCATGAATAAGCACAGTAATTCATGTTATCCTTACAAATATATTCCAGTTGCCTCAATGTTTTAATCAGAAGTTGTATTTTAAAATGAACAAAAAAATGCTTGTATGTAGTATAATCTGCTTTTAATGAAATAAAATGCATCTGAGCCTTCAGTATGCCTATCTTAATTTCACTATCTTCTGCTTTAAGAAATAATTACTTTCGTTTTGATAAATCAACTTGTGCAAACAAGGTGAAAATTGATTATGAGCTGATTAAGTTAAACAAAATATTAAGATAAACACTTATGTAATGTAGCCTGGCAGCAAATTGCTTATTCTTAAAAAGGTGAATTTTAAAAATGTATTTTCTGTGAGTCTTGTTTCTTCTGAAAAATCTCTGTAACTTCAACAGGTGACATTATAGATAATCCAGTAATCAGTGTTTCACCTGCCATTTCATGGACCCATAAACTACTGCAATTTTACTTACATGACTCTAGCAACTATTAATGTATGTAAATAACTTGTGAAACATCTAGTTATCACTCTGCTCATATTAGCTCTTTCATACTAATGATTTATTTTCATTTTCTCCAGGACATAGACCTGCGGCTAACTGGATTTGATTTATAAGAGGGGATTCTGCAGTAAATGGCTACTCTCTTCATATTGCTGCTATGGAAAACAGAATTGTCAATAGGATGTAGTCTGATAAATAGTGCTGAGTGAAGATGCAGCTTCAATAAGTGTGAAATCAATGGAAGATACTTACCGCATGAAAAGCCTTTTGAGATTTTTCTGACAGGCACCTATTTAGGAAACTTGATCTGTTTCCTTCGGTTGCCCTGTTTTTACACCAGTGGATACAAATCAGATTGCTTCATTGTAGTTACACAACTAATGTGGGACCATGGCCTTTCCAAGATCCATGTGGCTGAACTGTGTATGGAGAGTGATGATAGTCCGCCTGTTACACATGGGATTGAATGCCACTTTTGCTTTTTGTACACTTGGATTTTTGCTTCACGCTGCAGCTGTGTCCTCCCAAAAATTGGATGATACCAACCCAGTGGTGACCACCAACTTTGGCAAGATAAGAGGGATAAAGAAGGAACTTAATAATGAAATTTTGGGACCCGTTATTCAGTTTCTTGGGGTTCCGTATGCTGCCCCTCCAACAGGGGAGCGCCGCTTTCAACCTCCTGAGCCTCCGTCTCCCTGGGGAGATATCAAAAATACCACTCAGTTTGCTCCAGTGTGTCCCCAGAACATTATAGAAGGCAGACTGCCTGAAGTCATGCTTCCCGTGTGGTTTACTAATAACTTGGATGTAGTTTCCACCTATGTACAAGATCAGAATGAAGACTGCCTCTATTTAAATATCTATGTCCCAACCGAGGATGGTGAGTTAATAGCAGGCAAAACAGGGAGATCTTTTTATTTTCCTGTTAGACGTTCTAACAATATTAATTCACATGTACTGGTAGCTTGCATGGCTTTCTGTGTTTGCATGCCAGCATATTATATGTATGCATGCTGCTTTTCTGTGTATGCATCTGTCCTTGTTTTTTGTTTTTTTTTTTTTTTTTTTTTTTTCTTTCTGTCTACACTCATTTTTTTCTCCCACAGCACGTGTACTTTTAGGTCAAAGTTGGTACCTAATTCTCATTGCCACCCACTGACTTCTGGGAAGATGCATCAACACCTTATCCATTGCATGTGCAGGCACAACGAGTTGAGAATCTTCCGCACCTAATAAAGCAGGTCATATTTAAGTTAGATAGTGGTGTTGCATGCTCCTACTGTCTGTGATGGAGCTCCATGTTATTTTCTAGTCTTCTATTCATTTTTCAGTCAAAAGAATATCCAAGGAATGTGCCAGAAAACCCGGCAAGAAAATTTGTAGAAAAGGAGGTATGTATAAAGTGTACAAAAAAAAAAAATGGGGGAAAGATCAAAACCTTGCGAAGGAAGAACGAATAATACAGCTGAAAGAGGCTGATTTGCTGGTGCTGTGAAGTGAGCTGTTAGGGACTATCATGTCCTAACGAAGCCAGAAAGGTATTTAAAGAGAGGACCGTGTAAAGCAGATGAGAAGATAACATTTGTAAAGCCTGAACTCAGTTGCACCTGATCATCTCTCTTGCACTATCTCATGCTGACCTTATTGGCAGCTTCTCTGTCTTGGCCTCATGGTTTAGAGGTGTGTCTGTCACTCGTACGTAGATACAGTATGTTGTATATGCATGCGCAGGAGGTAGCTCATATGCCTGGGGCCTGGTACTATTGCCATTGAAGTTGCTGGCACGGCTCCACAGCTCCGTATTCCAGTGCCGTAGCATAATGGCTATGATGTATTGTAGCAAAGCAGAGCTGAAAATCTACATTGACTTTCTACGTGATACGCCCTATTTTCTTGGAACGGTGTTAACTTTCCTGATATGTAGATGTGAAACACTTTTTTTCATTTACACACTTCTAAAAGTGAGCGTTGATTTCCTTTATTATGTGATTACAGCTCTCTTTGTAAAGCCGAAAATCTCTTAATATTGTGACATGGTACTTTGGAAACTAGGCTGCTTTTGGAAGCTTCGGAAACTTGGCTTCTACCCTTTTCATGTTAGATAGTATGGAAGAATTTGCAGATTTCTTTGTGAACATTTGCAAATTCCCGAAGCAAGTGATATGTGATATAGAAGGTATATTTTGGTGCTGATTTAAAGTAGGTGTTTGGTACTAGTTTAAAGTGCTAATCTTGTAATACTTTACACATTTGTTGTACATCAAATTATTTTTCTTTATTGTCTTCTTTAAAATAATGTGTTATTTAATAGCTGGGCTACATTTGAATCTAGAATACTTTTTAGGGTAAACAGATTAGTGTGGACATACACGGTTGCCTATTAGCTGTAATCCGTATTTTTTATATCAGTTGCTGTATGTCCCTGTCATTCCAGAACAAATACATTTTAGGAAAGTGTCATAGCAGGAAATGGTTTAGAGTTGGGCAAAGTTCAACTCTGTAAACTCTGTATTAGGCTTTTAAGGTGATATCTAGGCATCTAAATGAAGGTGGCCTTATTTTCCAAGGGTTTTGCTCTTACAGCTCCTACTGGCTATTAGTTGTAGTTAGTTGTTAATTATTAATTGTTAATTGTAGTTGCTCAATGTATGCTTTTTTAGATGTCTAAATCCACTTTCAGTGACTTAAGGCAATTTGTTTTTAAAGTGTTGGGCTTTGAGGCAACTTCTAATGTTTTCTGTTAGGGAATTTTTGCTCAGTGCTGTAAAAATACAGTTGTTTAAGCTGGATTCCCAAAGTTGGAAACAAAGATAATCAGGGTACTGTGAGCAACGTCACTTCTTCACACATCATTCAAGTTAGAATAACTGCTGTCATTTATATGCATTCAATTAATGTGCAGTGCTGCAGCAGTTATTACTCAGTTCATCAAGCATGTGTAATTAGCTGAGCAACTTTCACTTCCTATCACCCAGATGCTGATTCACAAAGTCATAAATAAAGATGCAGATCTCCATCATTGTTCTCAGAAAGCATCTTCTCCTATGAGAGAATATTAAAAAACAAAATCAGAAAAATAGCAAAAATAAAGGGAGGGAGAGCCCAGTAGATGAGAAAGTCATGTTTATTGTCCTGTGAGCCTGAAGGAGAATAAAGAGGGAGTTATTTGAAATTCAGTAGGTACCTTTCCAGTTGAATTCACTGCACACACAGCACAATAAAAAGCAGCAGAAGCCTACCTTTTCCTGTCGACAAGTGCGGAGAACTTCTGAATACCTTCAGCCTGGGCAGTTGGCATCCTGTAGAAATCTCTGTTCTTCGAGTAACTCATGCTCTACTCACCTGTATATAACCTAAGATTATCTTTGGCATGGATTTCCCCCTTACCTAGTAGTAAAAAGAATCATGTTGTAGAACAAAGTTGCAATAGAGTCACAGCATCTTAGCAGCAACAGCAGCTTGGAAATAGCATTGGTTTTGTATGAGAAAGAAGAAAGGCCCAATATTCCCTCTTTTGCTGGATTTTTAGATTGCAGTCATTTCATTATATTAAGTGATGAAAATTACTGGAAAGAGAAAATACGAAAATAAGCAGCAGGCTTTTACACCATCTTTTTAATTAATAAAGGATATATAAATTCAAAGTGACTGAACCAACAACCGTATGCTATCGTATATATTGCTTGATTGTTTCTTATTGCATGAAATAGATTAATTAGATAAATAAATTAGTATCTATACTTAATTGTCAGGTGTGGGACCTGAGAAAATTCAAAATTTTGAAGAACAGGGAGTAATCTGATGAAGATAGATGCAGAAATGAAAGGAATTCTATCCCTCAGTCATGCTAGAGATTGTAATGAGCATTATAACCATTACCACCTGTTGGTGGGATTTGGACATGCACACTGCAGAGACTACAAAATGGTAGGCTGGAGCTGGGTGAAAAGGAATGAGACAACATAGCATGCTTTTTGCTAAATATGGATGCCTATATTTCAGTATACTTCATCTTCAATTTACTGATTCAGTAGGTAAAGAGAGATCATCTGTTTTCGTGTCTTTTGCTTCAGGTACGTGAAGGTCAAATGTTATGGGTACGTATACAAGCAGAAACCTCTCTGTTCGCTAGGGCTGGTTTTAGGAAATCTGTGCAAAGGCATCTAATTAATTTTGTGTTGTTTTTTTTAGAGGATAGATGCCATAATTCTAAATTTTAATAGAACCTAGGCTATATTGCAGGTAACACCATTTTACTGACTGATATTAATTATATAGTTGATTATGTGGTATTTCCTGAATTTCCTGACAAACTTTTGCATCATTTCTAGGGAATACCTGAATAGTTTGCACTGTTTGGTATTTCAGATCTCTATTTTACTTTATAGTCAAAGCACAAATATTTTACTTGTGATCTAGAATGACAGGGTAACTTATTATCTCTTAGGAGGACTGTGCATCCTGCTTTAGCTGCATGCCTGTGTTTTTTTTAATACTCTATATTAATTTCTTTGCGTTGCAACAGTTTGCACGATGAATTTCCTACTTTAATGACAACTACATAAAGAAAATTTGAAAATGATCACTAATGAGACCACTAAAAGAAACCCCTGGTATTGTGTGTTCTGCACTTGGGATGGTAGTATGCTCTTTTTTATGAACTTGTACTGAAGCCTTCATATTGCCTGAAGATATCTGAATGTGAAAATGTGCAGGTGTAGTTTTTGTAGAGAATATGATATATACTCAATGTCATGGAACTAGGCACATGCAGTTTTGGATACATTAGTATTTGTAGGAGAATTGGGAGTAGAATAAGGAAAGAAATCACTTGATCCTCACTTTTATGTTTAGTAATTGTCAGTGGCTAAGAGACCACCCAACGTCAGTGACTTCTTCACACGTGGATTCTGTTTCTTATTCTAGTCGGTGCAGTGAATAAATTTTAAATGCAAAGAATCATGATCTGAACTACCTCATGTGAGAGCGTAGGATTAGACAGCTCTATTAATATTTATGTCTCCTAATGGGTTACTTGATTTTCAGAGCAAAGCTCCCAACACCATACTTTCTGGGTTATGGCTGTGGTTACTATGGACACATAGGAACATATATACATACATACAAATACATTCTTGGAAATGAAATGCAAATGACAGTGCTATAATCTCATCCTGCTTTGAACATTCATTGTTTTCAATAGAGAATATGTTCAGAATTAACATCAGTTGTGATTTGTAAATGGCACTGATAACTTTAAGGCTTTTAAGCTTAGCAGTATGAAATATTTTTTACAACCCTAAGCAGAAATGAAAAGAGCCCAGTTTAGCCTGTTACCCTGTGTTTCTGTTGGGTGTTTGTTCCAATACTCCATTTAACTATCCTAGAACTGTTTACTTAGCATCAAATTTTGGAAAAGAGGAATTAATGCAACATGTGCAGTTCCTACGGACTTCATTAAATGAACTTCTTTCTATATACCTGTTTCAGCTCTGAAATCAACCAGAAAAGGGAAAGCTGAGACCTGTTAAAATGTGTATTTCCACTGGCAAAATTGTCAATCAGTGATCAGATTCTTTTTTTCTAAATATGTGATGTAGAAAATAATATCAAAGTAATGGACTTGTAGATGGTATATTGTCAAAAATGATCGATATATTCTTTCTGCATGGCCATATAAATGAAAAGTATGAAATCTAAGGTGTGAGCCTCCATCACTGTAGACTGAGCTATGTCAAAATACGTTGCATTGCCAGTAGGCTAACAACATGCCTTTGCAGACCATTGCCAGGGCTCGTGGTGACTTGAGAGTGAGCGTCAAAGCCCACAGAGCTACCTTAGTGCATATTTTGGTGTATATCAACCGTTACAAAGGGTGTATATCTTCATCAGGCCACTTTGAAAATTCATAATGAATTATTTGCCTGTAGTATATTTGTGTCAGTAGTTGCCTGCACACATTTGAAGTTTTGCCACCATTCACCCTTGCTGGCTCCTGGCTGAAGAGCCTCCATCCTCATTCTGGCCTCGTGAGGCCAGAATTCATCTCTGTGGTATCAGCAGGCACAAATGTAGTCCGTAATCCTGAACTCCAGTGCTATGCACTAAGACACCAAGATTGTTCTATTTTTCTATTCCTTTTTGAAGCACTGTATTCCTGTTTTTCATTCGTCAGATACCACTGCAGCATTTCCTATTATACTAGTAATACATGGAAGAAGATAATGAAGCAAACATTGTCTTGTACAGACCTTTTCATCCTTTCACAATCTAAAGCTGTTAGTGTCAGTTAACAGCATTTTTCAAAGATGTGCAGTAGGTTTATGTCATATTTGAAATAAAATGTTTAAACTCTGATGTACTTTCTACAGTCGTCTTTCTGGGTGAGCCAATGCTTGACAATAGAAGACTTTGCAGACTGCATTTTAAGACTCCAGTCATCTTAAATGCCATCAACACTGGTCAAAGTCCTCTGTAAATGTCTGGTTGTTCAGGCTCTGAGCTCTTGCTGACCACACAGTCGTCGTGCTGTCATTGCTTTGTTCATATATCTTGACAGTGCTTATAGCTCTAACAGGTCTTAAATTCTGATCTAATTCCATTCCTTGTCCATTATTTTACTGCTTTCTTTTCATTTTCTACATCCTCCCACACACAGGCTCTAAAATAGTACTGTTACCCTGATAATACTAAGTTGGATAAGACTGGTTTGTGCTTCTTCCCCTGGCCTTTCTTGGGTTGGACCAGTTGTACTCAGTAAACCACTGTGAGATGGTTTTCCTTTCAATCTGCTAGTTTCTAATTTATCATTTAAAGCCAGAATGGACAAATATTATAACAAATAGCTATATAAGTATAATTGTACATTTTCAGGAGAAACATTTGAGTAACTAATATAACTTTTGGATAACTATTATTTTCTGCTTGCTTTTTTTGTCAGTTTTTCCCTGTATTGTAGTATTATTCCTTTGCTCTTCTCTGTGTTCATGCTCTTCTTTTCTTTGTTTCCTTATAATACACATGGATACAAATATGTTTAGTATTCTTTGCATATTTTTTGAAGCTTGAAATGTGATGCTTACATGTGTCAAACCATTGTTAAGGATCATCTCAATTATAATGTTAATAATCTGCTTGCATCTATCTGCTTGCTATCTGTTATAGCTTGCATATTGCTCCAGTATAATTAAATTTTTTTTCAAATTCTTTTCACTTATAGTTCTTTAGCCCTTTTCATTTTTACTTAACTTTATGTTGTCAAATTTACGTGTCTTCTCTACTTTGATATGTATAGTATTATTAAATATACTCTGCATTCAGAACCCAACTACTTTAATGAGCTTAACATAAATGAGATTTGTTTCTGGGATATCAAACCATTTCCTTCTGTTTTAATATTACTATCTTTTATTTTACTTTCTTATGCTTGTAATAATGAAGATTTGTCCTAAAAAGAAGCAGCACTGAACAACACAAGGCTAAGGGAAGTGGGGCAAAGCTGACTTTAAGCCATGTTTGCACCTATATTCTAACACATTGCTGGGACCAGAGGGGTCTCTGGCCAGAATTGGAGCCACCTCAGGTCTGCTCTAAGTGAATGCAGAAATTGCAAGACACATGGAAATGGCATAGTGCAGGTGCTGCAGCTGATTTTCCCTTCCAGAGTTTTGCCAAAGTGTTTTGAAACATTTCAGCAGCAACAGTAAATCATGTTGCTAATTCTTCTGCTGTGGGAATTCTTTTAATACCCCTTTATGCTATCAGAGCAGTAATCAGAATCTGCCCTGGTAGAGTTTTCTATACACTTTTTATTGAGGATGGCTTTTGCCTTTCCTATTCATACTGACAGTACAGGAAATGCATAGTAAGTTTAGTCTTAGGAATGTGTTTGAAGAGAAGGAAAATTACCTGGCTGAAGAATGTCTCATTCTTCAGCTGATAAAGCTCTAGAAGAAGTTCCTTTATTGAAATATCATTGTCTTGTAAAGATCTGTCCACCAAGGGGGATGGAGGGACAATAAATATTCTGCAGGGTTTCTGTGTTTGCAGGGGTATAGCCAGCAGATTCAACCAAAAAGACATATTTTGGGAGAAGATCATAGCTGGTATGACTGGAAAGCTTTAGCAGCAGCTGTGCTGGAGTGCTGTGCCCTGAAGGAAGGCTCGCAGTCCCTCAGCAGCTGCCAGGGACTCCTCTGCACACGGGCCTTTTCCCAAGCATTTTATGGTGGTCTGGGATCTGTCCCTTTATGTTGCAGAGGAATCAGAGTACAGTTTGTATGCTGTTGTGGGTGCTATTCACATCTTCCTTCTCTTAGTGGTAATTTACAAATCAATGCCTTGTGAGATGCTGAGCTACCATAGGATTATTAGGTTTGAGCTTGTGCTGGTTTTGGCTGGGGTAGAGTTAATTTTCTTCATAGTAGCTGGTACAGTGCTGTGTTTTGGATTTGTGCTGAAAACAGTGTTGATAACACAGGGATGTTTTAGTTACTGCTGGGCAGTGCTTACACAGAGTCAAGGCCTTTTCTGCTTCTCACCCCACCCCACCAGCGAGTAGGCTGGGGGTGCACAAGAAGCTGGGAGGGGACACAGCCAGGACAGCTGACCCCAACTGACCACAGGGATATTCCACACCGTATGACTTCATGCTCAGCATATAAAGCTGGGGAAAGGGGAGGGACATTCAGAGTGATGGCGTTTGTCTTCCCAAGTAACCGTTACGCGTGATGGAGCCCTGCTTTCCTGGAGATGGCTGAACACCTGCCTGCCGATGGGAAGCAGTGAATGAATTCCTTGTTTTGCTTTGCTTGTGTGCACGGCTTTTGCTTTACCTATTAAACTGTCTTTATCTCAACCCACAAGTTTTCTCACTTTTACTCTCCCGATTCTCTCTCCCGTCCCACCGGGGGAGAATGAGCGAGTGGCTGTGTGGTGCTCAGTTGCCAGCTGGGGTTAAACCATGAGAAAGCGACATTAATGTCAGTGTTTTTGGATCAGGCCCTGCAGAGGCAAAGTATTGAGGTCTCTTGATATGATTTAATATTTGTTTAAATATTTTTTCATCCTTATTTTGTAATGTGTGGAAAATCATATATATAGTATATATATAGAAAGATAATCTAGTAAGGCGAAATCTATAGGAGACAGACAGCCATTTATTATTTGTGTTCTGGAAAGCTTCCATTTGTTAAATTTCACCCTTTTTGTAAAGGCCTTCTTTAATTATTAGCTGAAAAATCAGGTATTTATGTAATTACCATAATTATATCTACACATCTAGTGTACTTGCAATTATTTCATTAAAAATTGTAATTATTATACAATTATAGGGGATAACGACGTCCTTGTAACATGTTGCAGAAGCCCTAATTAAGTGGTGGCATAAATGAATTGGAAGTGATTTTGAAGTTTTGAATATTGTTTTATCAGAAATATCAGAAGTGATTCATCCACATTATGAACTGGCAGTAAAACCTCTCCAAAGTTATTTTGAGAAAAGATTTCACAGAGCTTGTGGAAAAGGATTTGTCTCTATTGCCTTTCTGTCTTTACTTTCTGTTCTGTATGTTCTTACACCTAAAAACTGTCTCCAGATTTTTAATGGAAAGGTGCATTGTATAAGAAGAAGATTGCACAGCTTGCTGAATCTTTCTAGAAGGCTCAGCCCAGAGCAAATAGGATCTATGTGCAAGCACAGTCTGTACTTAGACATCCTTCTTCTATACAGAGGGGAAAACCTATCCAACAGTTGGTTCAAGATGGTGAAAAAGCTCCACTAAATATAAGGAGGTTTTCATTACGTGCTGGGTTTCGATGATCTGCTTGTATATTGGAATGTCCAAATAATGCAACTCCAGGTGTTGGGGAAAGAGAGACAAAATTCCTCTTGTAGCACCGGTCCGTGTGATGCTCCAAGCACAGGAGGTGGACAAAACAGCGTAGATACAGAGGAACCCTATGCAGCATCTCCCTTTCTCTTCTCCAGAGGGGGTGGGGAATGACAGGCAAGGATAACATATGCCAGAATCTACCAAAACCTCAGGATCACAGATTTCTCATCCTCTTTCATGTCAACTTTCTGTAGCGTACAGATGATCTCTCTTCTCTCCCTTCAGTTGATTTTGAAAGTCATTGAAGATGGCAGTAAGGCATATATAATTTTTAGGCTTATTTTATCACTCTGTTTTTTTAAATCTAATACAGCGTGTTCTTAAGTGATGGGTGTATAACAGTGTACCTATGGCATGACTGGCAACCATGCAGCCACCCTTACCATGACATCCGCCTCAGTTTTGCTTCTAAAGACAGCACCCTGCTGTTGGCCTGAGGCTCTGGGCAGACCAGCTGGAGGGGCCTCCCATCTCCCTTGCACCCGGCTGCTTACCTCCTACCTACCAGCTGGGGCTCCTCCTCCAGTCTTTGCTCCCAGTTTTGTCAGGGGAATGACTCATGCGCATTCTTCCCAGTTACTTCAGATGCATTCAGGCAGGTTAGACAAACCTTCTGTTTAATTCACTTAATTGACATCAGCTCATTTTTGCTCAAGCCTGATTAAGGAGGGTTTGCAGGATCTTCTCTAATGCTGAATTTTAATGTTGCACAAAAGGATGGAGACAAAGCTCCAAGAGGCTCCAGGAGATCCTGGAGGTAGCAGTAATACCTTACTGTACCCTGAGCTGCAGAAAGACCATCCGTTCATGGCCTGGAGAAGAGCTCCCTGGTTCTACCATCTTGTGTCAAGGTTCCTTGCTGAGGCAGCCAACACAAGCACTGATTTGCTCAGACGGTTGTGGTGCTTTTCTAAGAACTTGCTGCCCTTTAACCAGAAGCTGAGCCACCACCGTTGTTGTCAGGCTCCATTCCAGTGCCCTGGCAGGGATTTTTTTAGTTTCTGCCAACACTAATCTTTGCTTTTCAGTCTTTAATATATTAGTATTAATGTAGTGAACAGGCAAACAGAACATACCATTCACCAGCTGGATCTAGCTGAACCAATGAGAATTTAGTCTCTGAGAATCCTCATTTCCAGAGCAATAGTTTGAATGAGATGGACCCAGTGGTACGGGAATATGAAACATGCATTTATCTACGTATATGTGTGTACATATACAGTCATAAACAGATTTGAAAGCTCAAAGGAAAGCTAGTACAATTTGTCTTACTTGATTGCAAAATTGATATTGATTCTTATGTTTTCATATTTATTTTAAAATGCCAAAAAGAATTTGGAGTTTTTTTTAAGTCTGAACTTAGTTGCTGAAGGGCAGATCTAAGATACTTATGTGAACCAAAGAGATATTACAGAAGATTTTGCACATTTAACTACTCCAAGACTGCTTTCGTTAATGATAGTGCCCCATGATCTATGTAGTATTTCGGATCCATGAAATATTACTGTATATAGCTGTTGTAGAGGCAGGTTTATTTCATGAAATTTCACAAGAAATCATCAGGCTGTAAACCTAGATTTTAAAATCTTAGTTCTTTCCCTGTTTGTTTATGATGCTAAACTCAGACAAAGTACCCCTCTGAATCAATTAACAGCTGCGCTATGTGGAAAAGGAAAGAGAATTAAGTTTGTTTTCTACACTTTTCAGTCATTAACTGAGCCATTTTTTAAGGACAAATGGATTACTTTTGCTAGAAACAATACATTTTGAAACAAAAAATAATTGCTATAGTTAAGTGCTGAAGCACCTGCAGTATCTTTTATATGAAGTTTCCATAGATGAAGTCTCACATAAAGGAAGAAACAAAAGATGCATCGATTGTCTTTTCTTTAAAGTGCCATGAAGCCCTTGATTAACTGGCAATTCTTGCAGTGTTGCAGTTGCAATTCTTTAAGTTTTGAAGGTATTACTTGCCCAAGAGCACATTTTGATACTAGATCATGGGAAATGGGTGCTTGAGTTTTATAGAGATACGGGTGATTGCTGAAGAGGTCACAGTAAAAGCCCCCCCCCATCCTGAATCTGGGTCTATAAGCGGAAGTCCCTCTCATCCCCTTCTGTGTGCATTATATTCTGTGTTGTTCACATGTGAAAGAGAACATTGCCCCTTGAACTGTGAAACAGTCATGTGTTTTTGACAGGCCGATGTTGTTTCTGTTCCTGACATCTTTGAAAGATGGCTGCCGAAACGTGGTTAGGCATGAGAGGGACGTTCGCTTGCAGAGGTGAGCTGGGAGACAGAAGATGTGCTGAAAGAAGCAGGAAGGGGATTTGACAGCAAAGAGGGCTCCTGACACACATGTTGAAGCAGGTGTACACTGCCAGGCAGTGTGCAAACCAAGCATAGAAATTGGAAAGGCAAAATAAGACCGAGAAGAAGGCAATGCACAATTCTATTCTGCAGTTTTAAGTGGCAGAAACTATTTTTCTCTCCGGAGTTTGCTAACATATATTAGCTGCTGTTTTTCTGCCCAGAGCTTTGACATACTCAACTGCAAAGCTAGTTTGGCTGAGTAACAGCACAACAAACAAGCAGCAGTCAAAGGAGAGAGGAAGAAACAAATTATTTACCAGAAATGCTCCATATCCCCTTCCACGCTTGACATTTGCACTGTGCAAGAGGTCTGGCTGTCACACCTTGTCCAGTGCTTGGGCATGTGTTAGAGGACATGTCACAAAATAGGTTTGACCTAAGGTAGAGCAAAAGCTAGCCCTTCATATTGCTCAATTAAAATTAGATAAACTCAGCAGTAAGTCAGATTTTGGCCTGTTGTTTGAATGATGAATATTCTTCTAAATGCTGTCGCTTCCTTAAAGAAATACAGTGGTTTCTTTTGAATTTTAAGTGACTTTGGATTGATATTCTGTGTGAGTGATTATGTGGCTCAGTGAATACTGTTGTTATTATTAGCAATTTTGAGTGTTAACCTCTTCACTGCTGAAATCTCCAAGTGCAGCGTACCATTGTACCGGCACTCAGGAACTAGAAAGGTTAAGAAGCCATTGAAACACATTCAGGAAATGTCATAATTTTCAGGCTGATGAAGTGCTAGCCTGGAAGAGAACAAAGAAACAATGACAATAATTACATTTACTTTATGCTTGCGAAGAAGACCGTTTGAAGGAGAGCGGGCTGTAGACAGTAGCTCATTTTTGGTTCTGCCCCCATTAGTTTATGTC
>NW_008824049.1:2937895-2942892 GCF_000699105.1 Pygoscelis adeliae
AAATGTGCTGTTTAAATGGAGCTTGGTTGCAGAGGGATGATTTGACACAGAGCCAAATGTCCCTTTCCAGTCATTCTAGACCTCGCTAGCCTTTTCCCATTCCCTCCCTCCTCCCCCGGCGAAGCAGCATCTGGTCCTCTCCCTTTGGTGAACTTGTGTGGCTCTATTTCAAGTATAGATTTAGTTATTAAATCTGGAGATAAACTATGGATCTGTTCCCCTAATCAGATACTACAGTGATTAGAGCCATAGAAGTACTTCGAGAGATCAATTAGATTGGATTATCAAATCATTATAAGCAAACTCTTAAAGACAAAGCAATAGAAAGTAATCTTGTGTCACTGTATTTCTTTAGAGAATATTTATACTCTCTTATTGTTTGTTTGCCTCTGTTTTATTTGCATGTGTTAAGACCGCAGTGGCACTGAGCCTTACGCTCAGAACTGGGCTGGAGGACAGAATAAACCAATTTCTAAGTAAAACTCTCTCTGTGATGCTGATCATAGGCTAAAACACATTATTGCTTGTACTCTAGGTGAAAAAATACGTGCACGTGGAAATCTTACTCTATAAAGCAATTGGGCAGTTTCTTGGGGGAACTAATTTCAGACCCCTGGGGTTAGGCAGGAAGCCTTCTGTTCTCTTGCCAGCCTTTTATTCTCTCATCTCATTCTGTATTTATTATTTTGACTGTGGAATCTTATTTTGACTACTTTTATTGCATAAACCCAGTGTTATGAACCAACACTAGATAATTCAGATAAAGGTTTGTGATTCATTCTTTAGTAGTTTGTTTTCAGTGTTCCTGTGAAAATGGTTTTCCAGTGTGTAATAGCCATTTGTGTCACTCCTAAGCCTTGAAGTTGTGTGGCCTGCAGTGTCATTTTCTTAACATGTGTATGTATATATGAGCTTTTCTTTATTAATATTAATATATATTTTAGTAAGTACTCCAGCTAATGCTAATATACTGTTTTCATGAGAGAATTGGCAGAATAGTATACATCAAAGGCAACAATTAGCGTATTTTCATTTGACTTGTTCAGCCTATTAGGTTGTTAAATTTTGCATAGAAAATCATTAGCATGTTTAATTTGGGAAGGAAGCTCTTAGAAGGGGAGTTGTGGACGTAAATCAATCCATGAGGAGGCTCTCATACAGTATTACAACAGCAGCTAGAGCTCTGAGATATCATGAAATATTTCCCCATATTATTAACTGTAAATGCAAAGAGGTGAAAAACTGCAGGATTATCACTGGTTTAGGAGTTAACAAAGAAGCTTTTGATGGCTTTGTCTAATATTAAAATCTAGAGCAAGATTGTATCATATTCTTTTCTTACGGAACACTGGCATAGAAGTACAGGTTTGCGGTTGCTATTCTTTTTTTAACGGAATCAGACTTGACAGAACATAGTTCATGGTGTTTTTTTTTCCTTTACCCAAAACTAGTTCAAGAACTGTTGCATTGCAAGTGATGTTGCAACTGTTATGCATGTTGCTTGCTACTTCAGAATTAGCTGAAATTGAAAAAGTGACAGAAAAAATTGCGAAATGCATTTTTCCCCATCTCTATTGTGAGCATGTGACCTGACATTCTGGCAATTTAGAAACAGTGATCTGGTATTAAATAAACTCAAAAAGGTTTGGATTTTGACCAATTAAAGTCGAAGAGGAAAGGTCAGAAATCAACATCAAAATAGAACAAATATTAACTAAAGATTCCATCGTACAGCCCTAATCAGGGCTTTTGTGTGCCCTGCTGTGCCAATATCTATTCAGAAGCTAGTCATTATGTCTCTGTTCTAAAAAAGAACTAATTCTGAAGACTTCACTGCACTAAAATCAAGTAATTTACTGCCCTTTTTTACCATGTTTTTATGATGTTTTGCCTGATTAAACATTCAGTGCTAGGCATAGTGGCTTCTGGTTTTGTTCCCGCACTTTTCAGCTTCAAATTTCTTTGAGTGCAGTTACTACTCTTTGGTGCCAAAGTACTTGATTGCCTTCATAAACTAGGACATTTAGCGGCAAAACTGACATAAGCATCAGGTTTACATTATTGATTATTTTGAAGGCACAAAAATCCATGAAGTCCTTTCCTTTGTGCTCCAGTGGAAAGCCCCTGTGCCCATTTGCACTCAGTGGGTAAACTCTTGGCCACATAAAAGTCAATAATGAAATTAAAATCAAGTTTTACAAGACTAGGCCCAAATTTCCATATCTAAAAGATGAACAAACATAAATTTAGAGGTAGATACAGGGAATTTGAATATTTTGTAGGTTTGGAAAATTGTGCCTGAGGCACATAAATATCTTTTCCCTTTGTCCTTTTTTTCTCTATTCTTATTTTCTCAAAATAATTTCGTAGCTATCTTGTATCACAGCCTCTCCTATAATAGCAAATCTCTTCTACCTTATTCTGCACTTTTACTGTGTTTCCTGATCTCATAGTCATTATTCTGTCTGATTTGTCTTTATTTCATGTTTCCACCTCCATTTTTTAAATTTTAAACATTTGCTACTTCTTTAGGGCTACGAAATCACGAGCTATTCATTTGCCACTATATCCTTTATTTTTTTCCTTTATGCTGAAGATGAAGAAACTAGGACAAAAGGGTGGACTTTTGCAAAGTCACACACAGAGAGGGAGAGAGACTGCATGTCATTGTGGAGCTGAAATTAAAACATCCCATTTTTTTTATTGCATGTTTATTTTTTTGGGCCAGGCTGTTTATGATGCTTCTGGGCTGCTTTTATGGTTCATGTAGCTGAAGCAATGCTTCTTGTCTTTAATTCCTGCACAACTTAATCCTGATCTTTCCTAAGTGCAAGTATTTGTCAGCCAGTTACCCCCCACAGGGGTGAGAATCCCGTCTTATCTTAGCCCATGAAGTATTTTCTGCCTCCCGCTTGTCTTGCTGCCTTACAGCCTCCAAATAGAAGGAGTTGCTGCAGCTTTTATTAATTATTTACGTGCTGCTATCAAACATTCCTAGAGTGCCGTAAATTTACAGGCTTTAGTACAAACTTGGAGAAAACAAATTCCCTGCTCTAGAGAATTTACAGTGAAGAAAAGGCAACAGAGTTGAAGATATAAAGCCAGTGGATGTAGTGCAGAATACAGGAGTTTTGATAAGAAGGGATTGCCATAATACATGGTGTGAAGGAGAAGGAGAGCAAAAGTGCTTGGATGCGTGCACAGAGTGCCCGAAGAGGAGAAGGAGGCAGCAGTACAAGCCACGAACAAATAACGTACAGGGATTACAAGGAAAGCAAAAGGATTGACCTGATTTGTGTGTTTACCACTCAGTGTCTTAGTGGTGCTCTTTCAGCTCCTGAATATAATCATTTCACTCAATGGGTGGCAGAGGCAAGTGCATGTTTCAAATGGAGACCGACACAATTGGACAGGTCTCTCTCTCCACCATGGCTAGTTCATGTGTGCGCCAGTTAGTGACTGTTTCCAAAAGTCACGTGAAACAATGGGAAATGGCCCCTTTAGAGGAATTAATGACACGTTCATTAACCCCCCCTAGCACAGGGCTTTCTTTGGGCCAGTGAGAATAGCCACTGTATTTCTGTCCTTCCCAGAGGCAGCAGCGTGACGGCAAAGTGCGGCATCAGATGTGCACTGAACTCAGTCCCTAACCTCATGTAGAACCATTATAATTTTCTCCTTTTTTTTGTAATACAATTTTATTTTTAGATGCATGAAAGGACGAGCACAAAGAGTAAAAGTGTACCTAAACAACACAGAGTAACCAGAGGTGAACAGGCTAGACTTAGCTTACAGAAATCCACAGATGCTGACATTATTTCCCAGTGACTTTGTTATGGCATTATGCATTGTGTGGCAGTGTACGTTGCATGGTAGTGTGCAACTGTCCTATGTCGTACAACTGCTGCTATGGACATAACTTGAAATAACGGAATATTAAATGGCATAATTTATGATAATCAGCCATAGCATAAAAAAATGCGTGTTAAAATAATACAAACTGTTGCCTAGAAAAAACAAAGTGTCTGGGAGCGATACCATCTCACCTTGTTCTCCTCATTGCAAGGGGCTGCTCTAAAACACTTCTGACCACATACTCGGGGCATCAATTCTTTTCTGATCAAATGCTGTTCATTGTACTGGAGAGCTGCAGAGTATATTCAGCGACCCAATCTGCATGTGTTTAAGGGCCTCACTTAAGCATGCTCCTAATTTTAAGCAGAAGAGCAGTTGTGGAAGCTGGGGATTATCCAAGGGTAGTTCAAATTAGCCATTAATTTAAAGACTTGCCTGGTGGCAATATTGCCATTTACTATTACGGGAGCAGGATTTGTCCCATAGTTTGCTGAAACTGGAAGGATGACTCCTAGGGACCATAAAGCCCCTAGGCGTTGCTTTGGCAGTTTAAAGTGGTTGTAAAATGTCTGTAAGTCTAGTTATAATGTTATTAGAAAATAGGCATAATTGTAGTCACTGTATGAATTCTGAGCAAGACAAATATTTGTATGGTCATGTGTTTTCACCCTGAGCTAAGACGACATTGTTGTTGGCCTTCTCTACTTGCAGTCGCATTTATTTGCTTGTTTACTGTAACTTTTATTTCACTAACTTGAGGAGGGAATATTTTAAGATACAGGAGTGGAGTATATGCGTCTGTTGTGGTTTAACCTCAGTTGGCAACTGAGTTCCACACAGCCGCTCGCTCACTCCTCCTCCCCCCGCCCCCAGTGGGATGGGGGAGAGAATTGGAAGAGTAGAAGTGAGAAAAACTCGTGGGTTGAGATAAAAACAGTTTAATAATTGAAATAAAATAATAAGAACAATAATAATAATGTAATAATAATTCATAATAATACACAAAGCAAGTGATGCACAGTGCAATTGCTCACCACCCACCGACCGATGCCCAGCCAGTCCCCGAGCAGCGGCCCCCCCCGGCCCGCTTACCCCAGGTTATGTACTGAGCATGACGTCACATGGACTCGCATGTTTCTGTT
>NW_008824049.1:2943424-2950272 GCF_000699105.1 Pygoscelis adeliae
GGTTGGAAGAGACCTCCAAGATCATTGAGTCCAACCATCAACCCAACACCACCATGCCCACTAAACCATGTCCCTAAGCGCCTCATCTACCCGTCTTAAAATAATAATAATAATAATAATGTAATAATAATAATACACACAGCAAGTGATGCACAATGCAATTGCTCACCACCCACCAAACAATGCCCAGCCAGTCCCCGAGCAGCGGCCCCCCCAGCCAGCTTTCCCCAGCTGAGGTACTGAGCATGACGTCCCATGGTATGGAATGTCCCTTTGGCCAGTTTGGGTCAGCTGTCCTGGCTGTGCCCCCTCCCAGCTCCTTGTGCACCTCCAGCCTTCTCAGTCGGTAGAGCATGGGAAGCTGAAAAGTCCTTGACTAGTGTAAGCACTACCTAGCAACAACTAAAACATCGGTGTGTTATCAACATTGTTCTCCCCCTAAATCCAAAACACAGCACTGTACCAGCTACTAGGAAGACACTTAACTCTATCCCTGCCGAAACCAGGACAGCGTCTAAGCCTGTGGACAAAAAGATCAGCCAAAAGCTAAACACGGGAATGAATACATAATCAGCAACCTTGTAGTTGCCTGTTGTGACAAAACAGCATTAAAGAACAGAACATTTGACTGTAATGTAAGTTGCAGCTACTTCCCTGCCAGGGCAGCAATCTTGAGGCTGTCATCTATTGCAACTTCAGCGATTGGTAATTGCTTTTATGAAAGCACCAACTTCAATTATATTTTTAGTGTGTCTCCTGTGCAGCTTTATATTTGCATGTATTTAGAAAGGCATTCATGCAACGTTGAAAAAATTAGGGAACAATCCTACAAAAATTAGATTCACATTTGAATTGTAGCATTAAACATGCTGAAGCCACGGAACAAACTGTATTGTACCTATCATGCTTTCAGTTCAGAAAAGTGGGAAAAATGCAGTGTTTTGCTAACTGTGAATGCTGCCCACACCTCCTTTTGATCTTCTGGGTTTGCACCTGGCACTGATGAAATGCTGTTCCACAGAGCAAGTGCTTATTATTTGTTAGCTGCTTTTGGTGCGAGACTTCACAGATCCAGCAACACGCCTGAAATGCTGACTGTTCAAACAGATGTTAAGTGCTTAGCGGTTTTATAGGAAGAGCTGATGTCCCTGATAATTGATTTTACTGAAAGTAGAGGGGGCCTTAACAACACATCTGGGGTTCACCTTGAGCTTTGCAAAAATTCAGGTTTGGATCCAGACTGTCTGGCTTGAGTCAATGCCTCCTTCAAAGAAGAAAGAATTAAAATGGCTTTTATGTCTTTCTTTGAGTCATCGTGTCATTTGTTCTGGCAGCAGATGTGACAAAATTATTGTACTTATTTTAAGTTTTCTATGTTATCTTAATGGCCCACAAATTTTTTAAAGGAGGTTTAGATTGTGTGGAGTACAGTGACAACGGCATTAATGCTGGTGTTTCTATGAGCGTGGCTTTTCAATATCCATACTCATTTTATGGTCTGTGGTAGGCAGGGTTGAACTGCTTTATTGTTTTGCTCTCTTTTAGTGAATCAGGGTAATTCCTCACAGTAGTAAAACAGAGACCTGAATTAGCAAAAATCTGATCCCTAATTGACCTTATCTTGCTGCCAGTCCGATGTAATCCAGATTCTGATGTGATCTTGCCCTCCTTTCTTGTGAATAGTGAAAGAACACTCACTCTCATTGATTAAAAAACTTAGTTTTCTTAAAAAAGAAGAAAAAAGGGTAAAAAGAAAAAAATATCTTTCAGGCGTTTCCCACTTTTGTTTTATTGGTTTCCACAATTAAAATTACTTGCAGTTTTTAAATTGAATATGTTGCTGATATGAGACTGCATTCTTGGATACATCTGTGTCTTTGTGCATATGGCAGTGCCTACCGTGGTAAAATTCTGCTCCAAGTGCAGTACAGCAGCTAAAAACTCTGGTACCTAACAGTTGTGGGAGGCAGATGTAGATTTTCTTTCTCTTTTTTTTTTTTTTTTTTTAAAGCAGGAATAAGAAAACTGTGATATATATTTTTAACAAAATGGTATTCAGATTAAACAATTGTAAGACAGACAGTAACCTACTGATTACTTTGTGCTTGGGAGTTACCCTTGTAGTAGCTGAAATCATTGGTAAAATGGTGATACAGGAGATACCTGTTGTATTTTAAAGAACCATTGCTAGATGAAATTAAGATGAATTTTTAGGTTTTGTAAATCAAAGTAATATAAATATAAAAGCTGAGTGTACATTTTACGGATTTTTCAATCCTATTAGTATTTATTAAACTATAATTCTTTAGATATCTGTATCTCAGATACTCTGTCATACAATAACACAGGATTGTCTGAGATGAAAATTAACTTGGACCCAACCAAAATCAAAGAGAACCGATTTCTTCATTTTCATTCTTCAGACTGACAGAAATGCATAAAGTAGAAAAGTCAGAAAAACATAATAACTAGATTTGAAAAGTCCTTGCTACTTTATACAGCATGGATAGTTTTAGGTATAAAGATGTGCAAAGTTCTTAAAAAAAAAAAGAAAAAACCCTATTTAATCCTGTATTACTATAAAAATCTAATAACAATGCAACATTGAGGATTACCATCCATCCTTCAGAAGTGCTTCTGCCATGTTGTATCAGTCTTCTTGTCCACATCCTCTGTACTGTTCTGGACCATAGTTTATGGTACACTATATTTTTCAGGGAAAGCGGAAAATGCTCACTTCTGCATAGCAATTGCGGGGAAGGCAGAATTTCCCCACCAGCTGTAGTGGTGTTTTACCACCAGTGGGGGAAGCAGGTATTTTGTATCAATACAAATGCATTCTGTATTTATTTATTTAGATTTATATATTAGTATACATGTATCTTTCAGTGGTTTTATTATGGTAATTCGAGGTGTGTTGGCTGAAGTGCCTAATATAAATATTAAAAAGTAATTATACATATGATTTGGAAAAAAGAGGAAAAATGGACAATGATTTTCCTCATGTGTGTAAAAACCACTGAATGATTTGGAAATTTAATCTTCTTAAATTTATTTTTGCTTATCTTGGGCAGAGGGGAATATTTGATTTAGCTAATCCCAAAGCTTTGCTTTTAAGGGGTCAGGAAAAAATACCCCAGTTATCTACATTGGGGTCCTACCTCTAAGTAAGAGAATAGGACTCTAGGTATCTAAAAAAATTTTTCTTCTTAGTATTCTCCCTTTCAAAAGTTAAACTCAATTCTCTGACTGCCTTTGAGTTGATAAAATTTCTCATTTTCCTAGCTTCTGTGGTTTTTTTCTGGCCCACATTTCTAATGTGAAAAACAACAAGAGGAGTTTGTGTATTTTGAAACTGTTTTGAAAACCAAAGCAAATGTTTTTGTATATAACAGAGGGGGAAAAAAGGTCACACCCTATTTGTTTCTTTTTTTCCCATTTGCAGGTCATTTTTAAACTGCCTCTGCCTCTTCGTATCTCTTTTTAGAAAGTTTTGGTCATAAATCACAGAGAACGTTATGGCAGAAATACTGCAAAAAAAAAAGTTGTCATTTAAAGTGGAAAATCTGACTGAAGCTTAAATGTAGGTAGCAGCAAACTGTAATGTAAAGTTAAAGACTAGAGCGGAAGGCAGCCTCCTTCTTTGAACAATAACCATAAAAATCTACACTTCCAAAATGATCAATGATACACAACAGTCACGGAACAATCCGTGTCGATGCCTTACAGCTGTATTTTTATTTTTAATTTTTTAAAAAGGCAACACCTTTAATCCCAGGGTGCTTTGTGAAGTAGTTTTCACCCGTGGCAGATTCACTAACACCACGTCCCGCTGTGGCTGGGCCACGGGTGCCAGCTGGTGCCGTGTAGTGTCCATGGCTCCTGTTTGCCTTCCTGTCATGGCATACGGCTTCTCCCCAGGTTTATTACAGGTACTGATGGTAGGCATTCCTACAGATAGAGTTGCTTTACCCATTTGCTTGTTTTTCTTAGTTTTTCTCAATTTAAGTTTGAGCAATTAAAATCATCTATGCTGGTATCCCCTTCAGGCTGAATTTTGTGGGAAAAGCTCAGTGAGGACCTCGTAGCTGTTTGCCAAGAGAAGGTAGAAATGCACTATTTCGTCTTGCAAAGAAAGTTGTTGCAGCTGTTTGATGGAGGACCTATGTGGTAGATGTGAGCATGTAATTATAGACTGTAGACTGTTTCATAAGACATTTGCATAAGAAGCCAAATTAGATTAGTTTAACATAATTCTGGTGTTTCCTAACCTCCCAGTCTTTGACTCAGCAACCTTAATGTTATTTCAATATAGTTTCTTGAGATTAATACAGACGAGTCCCCATAAGTCCTATAAATCTGATAATCACATGGAAAATCTAACAGGAGATGTTTCTGAGAAAGAACAGGAAAATGCATGTTCATATGGAGACGAGGAAATGTTTATGGTGGCTTCCAGAAAAACTCCTGTGAACTACCACGAAAAGAGGGTGAAATCTTCATCCCTTTGAAATCAAAGGGATTTACTTGAGAGTTTGTGATTAGCACAGAAAAGATATCTGCTGCAGGAGAGGAAGAAGGACTTTTTAAGAAGCCTTTAAAATGACATAGTGAACTATTAAATTCTGTAGATTTCTATAGTAATATTCTGTAGGATCCTATCATGTTTTTTACAGCAGAAAATTCATGCTTATTTGCATTATTTATAATCCAAAGATAAAATTCAGATTGTTTCTTTAAAAAAAAAAAAATCATTTTACTGTGTTAGTTGTTGCCTGAATAGTACTGCGTGTTCACTTAAATTCTGGGGTGGCGTACTGGAGGAGAGGTAGTTACATTTCCTTACAGATTATATTAACATTGGATTCAGAAAGCCACAATAAGAATTATCTACTTGATCTTCCACAATTAAGCATTAGTCTGGTTTAAAGCTTTAAAGCGTCAGACAGTACAGCAGTGCAAGTTCTAATTAGCATTGTGGCTAATGCATATATTGGTGTTCATGTGAAATAAACATGCCAAAGAGCACAATACATATATTATTTTAATGCTTGTGGGGGTTTATTGTGATGTTAATTATAAATCAGGATGAAAAAAGTTATGTAGATGTTATTAATTAAAGCAAAATACGCTAATGAATTGATTTTGTCCTCCGTTATAAGAATAGAAAGTCGGAAATGACTTCCTGCCCTCACCTTGCCCTGGATTTGAGATTACAGAAAAAAATACCTTGAGCTACTTTAATTTGCCTCCTTTTTCCTAAATTTTTGGCTTCACCTTTTCAAGGTGTTTTCAGCGATCACAAAGCTTAGAAACATATTAGCTAAAATTTTCATGTAGCCTTTGGCTTCAAAAGGCTTAAAGAATGACATGAAATATGGTGAGGTTTGTGATTTACAAACAAATACATGTGAGCATTAGTGTGACAGTGGTAATCTGTCACTGCAAGGGTACAGCCTGCACTTTTCCTGGAGCCGTGATGGCCCTCAGGTTTCATCCAGCTTTTTGGGACGATACAGAAAGGTGCATACACTTTTGCCCCAGGGGATTTTTAAATGTATCGTTACATTTTCATGAGTCTCTGGCCTGGAGTGGCGAACCCCCCTGTTATCGGGAGGCAGCGGGTGTCTCCTCAGCATGACTGCCTGAGTCCCTGTGCGGACAAGTGTATTGCAGTGAATACTTCTCTCTCACCTTAGCCAGAGAAATAGTTGCTCATATTGCGGGTTATATTAGACAAGCATCCCCCTTCGGCTGTAAAATCTCCATCCTTTCCTCCTCTCGCTCCCTTTCTTCCCTTCCCCCCCAGCAAAAAGCACATCCTACCACAGCAGAACCAGCAGCGCAATTTCAAGTACAGACCTGTACAAGGGAGAAAGGAGGTTAAAAGCCCTTAAAACATATGGCATGCTTTGGCTTAATAGGAAGTAGGTGGCAATCTCCACAGGGATGCAGCATGGTTTTCTGAAACATTTGTTTCCCAAATACCTTTTTCTGATTTTTCCCAGTGCAGACATGCAGTAAGTGAATGTAACTAGAATATATGTTGCAGTGTAATATACGCCTTCTGTAAATGTGGCAGTGATGAGTTTGGCGAAAGAGGAGGTGGCAAGCAAAACAAAGACAAAAAGTGCTATAAGGACTACGTGGAAATTAAAAGCAGGTGCCATTTAGGGTATTGCTGTAGAGCCTGCTGATACTCTTTACTTCCCTGCTGAGGTAGAAATCTTTCTCTGCTGAAAGCCTTCACAAGAGTGCTGAGGATATCTCTGTGCAGCAGTGTATTACAGGACACATATTTGAAAGGAAAACTGTTAAAGCCACCTCTTAGTTTTATTGAATTATTACTGCTCTGAGAAAAAACATACTTTAGGAAAAACCCAGCTGTTAAACATAGCACTTTTAGAGTGAGCGTGTTTACTTCAGCGTGGCATTTAAAATTTATTTATCCCAAAATCAAACAGCAAAAGCTACAGCACCGGATGTAAGAAACAGATTTACAGATCTGGATTACTTCTCCTGCAAGAGCTGGCTTTGAGGGCACTTTCTTCAGCATGGAGAGGGCAGCTGCGGCCAACCCTGTGAGCGGTTAGACTGAGGGGGAAGGCAGGGGGGGCCTCCGTGGCGGGACCTGCCCCCCTGCACGGCCACGGTGGGTGTCAGAGGGGGGAGGCTGAGCTCGCCAGGGCTGGCGGAGCACTGCAGGAGCACTGGGCATGGGCTAGATTACAGGTTAGAGATGGCTGAGTAGCTTGTTTCCATCTCTTCCCTACCTCCTCCTCTCCCTCTCCTTCTCTCCCTCCTTCTCCTCCTCTCCCTTCCTCCCCGTTCTCTCTCTTTCACTCTGA
>NW_008824049.1:2950384-2988379 GCF_000699105.1 Pygoscelis adeliae
ACACTCTGTCTGTACGTAGCTTCTGTTCCTTGGGATACAAAGGTAGAAAATGGAGTGTGTTCCTATAAAAAGTAGGTAGAAATTTTAACCATTGTCTAGAAGCCCTCACAATATTGTGACTGCCGTGGCAGGTGAATAATGAGCCACTATGCCGGGCTTCCAGCTAAATGGGGCTTTGTCCTGTCTACGCGGCAAAGGCATCCAGAAGAAATCACTCAGTAAGGCCAAATGACACTCTCCGAACACTCGTCCCAGATATTACAGCTGTTGAAGGAAGCTGCTTATGAAACAAGGGTAGGCTCAGTCGCTTCGTGACCTTACAGTTCCTGCGCTGTAGGAAATAGTTTGGGTAACTCTCTGCAGAAATAGCATTGCTTTTAAATCCATAAAGCTCTGCAAATGGAATTACCGGAGTGTTAGAAAGATATTATGTTGGGACCTGACCTGGTAGGATGTACTCTGAAAGCAGTGTGGTAGCCATTTGGGTAGTGTGCACAAACTTCATGAGAGGGGTATTTAATTCAGAAACTTGGCAAAACAAAGGAAAGGAATACCAGGAAACGGGAGATTTGTCTCTCCCCAGCCAGGAAACCTATCGCAGTTGTAACATACTTGGTGAAACGGACTTTTCCTTGCATGCTCAGCCTCTGCTACAGAGGGAGCTGTGTCAGTATTTAGGTATGTAAGTGGGAATTTGGGAAGTTTCGCAAAGCAAAACAGATAGTTTAAATGCTACGGACCTAAAAATAATCTTACTGGGTTTACAACGTGGAAGAGTTCTAGGTGTTGTTGCTGCGACCGCTGTAGTGTGGTGAAATATTGTAATCTAGCTGTTGTCCCTGCTTTTGCTACTCCCATGATCAGTCACAGAAGCTGCATTTTATATTGCCCTGTGCAAGCTCTCTGAATGGTCCGTGAGCAGCGGCAGTCAATCTTACGCATTAGCGCAATGGGAATATACTATTTACAGGTTATACTTGCCTTCAATTTCCATCCACTTTTTTCCTGGAAAATTTCATGTGTTTCAAAAGTAGGTACAGTCATAGGTAAGACCGTATTCCAGCTAGATTTGGTAAAAAGGTTTAATTTGAACACTTATCCACTGCTGCATCACTTTCTTTACTTCATGGATAATCAGTTTCTTGGTGTTGATAATATACATTATCGGCATTCTCTTTCAATTTAATGAATTTCTGTTAAGAGAGATTATGTCCCAGTGATTCACAATATTTATATACCTGCGTAAGTCAGAAAACAGGAGACTGTACCATCAAGGGAATTATGCTTGTCCATAGCCTTTTTCATGAAGAAATGTTTACCTGTAAAGCAATGTGAATATATAATTCCTATGCAGGCACTTTGGGAGAAAAAGCAAAATTAATGGTATAAGCATACGATCATTTGTTAGGTCTGTGCTAATCACATACCAGCAGTTTCTGATAACTAGAAATTATTGTGTGTGTCAGTAGCCGAGTGAGGTCTTGCACTTTCTTTCTGCCCTCAGGATTTAAACATAGTGTATCCAGCAATCATTTCCCTTGTCCGTGCTTTGGTTATCATCTGTCACAGAACAGTTTAGTTTCTTTTTTCTTCCTTAAGATACAAATTTTCTGCAATCCTAAAGCCAGATTATGATAAATCACGTACTCATTCACAAACAAAACAAAGAGCAAGATGGTATTAGCTGGGAAAAATATACACGCATACACAAAACTGTTGTATGTTACTTTAGTGTGCACATCTGTGCCCGTTTAATGGCCTACTACCATGTGTGCTATACAATATGAAAACTGTGCATGAGTGTTCATTAGGGAAACGGAACAGATACTCGGGGTACCTACTGTCACCCTCTGGAGATTTGGGCTGTTCTGCCTACCCCCAGCTGCTCTTCAGAGGGACATAGATCTCCCCGAGGTCCTGTGTCTTCTGCCAGTCTCTGTAAATGTCCTGGATATCCCGCAGTGTCTAACAAGGTGCAAGATGTTCCTATTTCAGCAGCTGATCCATCGCAGGATCCCTGTGTTTCTTGAGCTGTGGGACCCGGCACTGAACCTTTCGTTCGTTCTGCCCTCAAAGCAGTGACATAGAGAAAGTAGCAATGTGAAACTGGGAGAATTTTTTCTTCCGTATCTCAGTCCCCTCCTGTGCGGCAATCAGGATTCTTCGGAGACATTTCAGGTTGACTCGGCTGCTCTTTTAGCACTGTACTGGAATAGCTTCATTACAGTCAATGGAACTATTCCATTGAGTAACTTATTCAGTGGGGTGAGAAAGAAGCTCATAACGTGGCCATAATAAAGGGCTCAATTTTGTCTTCAAATGCACAAAATTCCCATTGACTTCAGTGTAAAAGGAAACAGGGATATCAGGCCTAATGCTGTCTGTCTAAATATAATTCTACCTGACACGTCTGACCTTTATTTTTACAACAATTTCACTTTTAAAGGAAATTACAGAAATACAGGAGCATTTATCTATTTATATAGGGGAAAAGTGAAGTCACTTCTGTTCTTCTCTCTGGGTGCTGGAGCATTATAATGTGCCTGCCAAACCCTATGTATAGCTTGGCCTTCAAGCTAGACAGCAAGGCCTTAAATGAACAAAAGACACAACAAAAGCCTTGTTTGAAGTACAGCAGGAGAATGTTGGGGACTGGAATTACGTTTAAGGATATCAGACTCTTTATTTGTCTTTTAAGTTATATTTAAAAAGATTCAGATAGGACAGAGTTAAATCTTGGCTCAAAATGAATAAGGTCATCTGTAATTTTTTTATATTACAGAAGGTACGGCATGTACCGTTACATGTATTCGCAATGTCCAAGAATTGGTACTGGAAAGACTCCAGGTTTCATTTTGCCTAGACTAAAGCAACAGTTTACAACCGTTGTTCTGTGATTTCCCCCCCCCTTCATTTAGCTGAATACAACGATAAAATATATCTGCAGAGAATACTCCCGTAACAAGAATTGCAATATAAAAATAAAACACCAGATGGCAGCCGGGAGCATTACTGAGAGTAATACAATCTGAGCCTGCGGTGAAAATGGTGTTGGAATTGGTTTAAAACAAACAAAGCAACAATCTCCTCTTCTTGCTAACAGTGAGCACGTTTAGACCCAAAATATTTCTTATTTTACTTGTTTTTTTGCAATCCTTGAAGTCTTCTGGAAGAGTCTTGGATACTTTTCAAAATAATTGTACTCAGTATTATAAAAAGCCCATATATGCCTGATCTCATAACTATACAAAAATCAATAAACTTCTATTAAAAATGCCAAGATACAAAGTGAAAGAGTGCAGGCACAGACCCAATAACTTCCTTGGCACTACATGGATTACTTCTTTTGAAAACAACTTGCGTCAGGATTAGGATGGAACACTTCCATTCAATGACACTTGGATCGTCTGTGTTTACTACGAATATCCTGTCCAGCTGTGGGGACGCGATTAATAGACCAGTGATGTCATAAAAATAATTCTGTAATGGTTTCTTTATTTTCAAAATCTAATACCTTTCCCTCTTGATTGTGTAGCTGCTTCATAGCTACTGTATGGGCTAAGCCTGCCATCCCTCTGCAGTGCATAGAAACAAGCTGAACTCTATAAAGGAAAAATGCAGTTTAAAAAATGTGACGTATTGTTTAAAAAAATTGATTTTTAATTAAAAGCCTTGTAAAAAGTAAACTGTAAAACAGAATTGTCACTGTATAATTTATAAATGCATTATTTCCACAATCATAATGCAATTTTTATATGCCTTGCACTTTATATCACAGTTATCACATTTATCTTATTTAACACATTGGTATATTTTGCTGGAATAACCAAACTCATTTCTTTGTCAGACAGGAAGAGAGAGGAGGAAACTTTTTTAAATTAATTTAGGATCTTGAATTACAGATATGAACTGTAACAGCTGAATGTGTTTTAGTACACATTTGAGAAGAAATCAAACCCACAATAATACGTTCGATGCCAGTTCAGATCCTGCTCTTGCACAGATTCTGAGTGTGGATGGAAAATAGGACCTGGCTCCAACTCCTACCCCCACACCCCAGCTTGATCCATTTCTTGTACTAAAAATACGTGTAATTCAAAAGACATCACTGATAACAGATAATATATATAAATTATATACTGGTATATAGGAATGAACATCTTTTCATAAATTTCAAAACAGTAGGCCATATATCAGCTAAAAATGTCCTCTGTGATCAGCATCTTTTCATTACAACCAGTTTTCCAAGACCTATGTACTATAACGTCCATCGTATGAGGACTGTTTTTCTTTTTCCGGGGAAGAAAGCTTGCGATATGTGTCATCGTTGATTTCTGGCAGTTCATGAGGAGTACTGTTGTATTCCAAAAAGCATAACCTATGACTCCTAGGTGAAGGGGAGAGCCATATGGAGCTGGACTAGAATGATAACTCCCTTCCTAAAAATGTAAGGGCTGAATTCTTCTGGGATCGCTTCAGAGTGATTTAAGATGAATTTGAATGCATCTGAGACATTTCACCTGTGGAACACTGTATTGTTGCCAGGTGAACAGTAATACATGCGGACCAGACCTGTGGTTCAAATAAGGATGCTCAGTCAATAAGTGGGCCTCTGAGTTGAGCTTAAATTTGAGTACCACTCCCGTTTCCCAGTGCTTTTGATCCACTTTATGACTTTTGGAAGGTCATTTTTAAACTCTGTTTCTCCTACCTCTTTGCAAGTTCAAATACTTCGTAAAATCTGCTGGGGAAATGTGATGTTTGTGCAGTGTTGAGTCTATCTTAGCGTGGCGTAATAATTATACTGCCAACGCTTTAGCTAACAATACGTGCTGAATGCTACCCCACTGTGAGTGATTCTAGTTTTCATTGTTGTCTTATTAAATCAGCCTGCCATTTGTACCAGAGCTAACACATGACCCAGTTTACCTTCAAGATAATAAAATGCTTCTTAGATTCTTCAGAGGAATAGATCAGATCCATAGAATAACCTATCATTATTCTGATAATGGGAAAACAATCACTTGACCCAGGGGAGCTTCAGAGAGAAAGAGTAATATAGGCACTATGTAGGAGCTCTGAGTTAATCGGATTAGAATCTGTTTTCTATAACTAATTTAGTAGTTGCCAATAGTATTGGACAGAGCTTCTCATTTTCCCTGTGAACCTGCATGCAAAAAAGCAGTGGCAGCTTCCTCACACAGCCTTCACTCTATCCCTGACTACATTGACCTCTGTCCTGGTTTCGGCTGGGATAGAGTTAATTGTCTTCCTAGTAGCTGGTACAGTGCTGTGTTTGGGATTTAGCATGAGAACAATGTTGATAACACACCGATGTTTTAGTTGTTGCTAGGTAGTGCTTACACTAGCCAAGGACTTTTCAGCTTCCCATGCTCTACCGCCTGAGAAGGCTGGAGGTGCACAAGGAGCTGGGAGGGGGCACAGCCAGGACAGCTGACCCAAACTGGCCAAAGGGACATTCCATACCATGGGACGTCATGCTCAGTACATCAACTGGGGAAGGCTGGCCGGGGGGGGCCGCTGCTCGGGGACTGGCTGGGCATCGGTCGGTGGGTGGTGAGCAATTGCACTGTGCATCACTTGCTTTGTGTATTATTATGAATTATTATTACATTATTATTATTGTTCTTATTATTTTATTTCAATTATTAAACTGTTTTTATCTCAACCCATGTGTTTTTCTCACTTCTACTCTTCCAATTCTCTCCCCCATCCCACCGGGAGGCGGGGATGGGGGAGTGAGCGAGCGGCTGTGTGGAACTCAGTTGCCGACTGAGGTTAAACCACGACAACCTCCAAGGATTTTTTCCATTATTGTGTCTTTACCTTTTTATTAAAACACCCACAGCATTGCTTTTTTTATGGTGGTGTTTGTGATGGAGACATCTATCAAATACAAAGCAGCTTCAGGCCATATTCCTGTTTTGCACGAAGCACTGGATAGCTCCAGTGGTATCTACTTTAAATCACTGCAAATGTCATTGCAAATTCTTGATCCACCCATTTGCCTAATGACTGTATTGCTTAAGAGAACTTGGATAGAAAATAGTTTGCTTTTACTCAAAATAATGCTTAAGTAATTAGATGTTCTAAGTTGCCTGAATGCTGCAAGTACCATTAGGCTCTTTTTGGCACATGAAAGCAGAGCAATGGGAAAGCTACTTTAGAAAATCACATATAAAATGTATTCAGAAGTTATTTTTGAAAGGTATTGCAAAAAAGCATACTTTTTATACATTGAAGTAATAAGTAGTTTAGCAAATCCTTTGCAAACTTGTCAAAATGTCATATCCAGGTACTGGATTGGAAAATTAGTAACTGCTGAAGTGTGTGAGTGTTTAAAGGTGTCACTGTGTGTGGCAGACTGGCGGATTTTAGCTTCTGGCTTTAAGGAGAGATGTTAATCATTATGCCTGATATTTAAAATGTCAGAAGACCTTAGCATGAAGATAAAGGATTTAATATGAGACTCTGCTGTGTCATGTTTCCTCACAGAAAAGAAGGAAGATCGGCACCTGTTCCTTTTCTCTCTCTTTTTTTTTTTTTAATTCAGTGGCACTGTAATAGCTGAAGCGGCATCCCAAAAGCACACGAACTAGCAGAGTGTGGAGCTGTGAGGTGGAGAAACGGATCGCTTAGCTGTTCCTTGCTCTTTGGTACAGTTCCCTTTTCTTATATTCCTGTTGTAGCTCCTGTACTCTGTCATAGCGGTATCTGGGACCATTGCACCCAATGGCATTGGCAGGGAAGCATGGCTGGAATAAGGGAACTGTAATTTATCACTTCCATCCTCACCTGCTTTCCTTTTCTTTGGCTTTGGATGAGGCTCTGAAAAAATAAGGGAAATTTTCTTTCACAGCAAGTTTCTTGGCGAGGATTTCGACTACCTCTGCTTAATGCTTTCTAAGACAATACTAGGTAAGCAAAGCTGCAGAATTATTTTACTTCCACAGCCAGTGCTTTTAAACTACTTAGAGAGGTCTCAGTGGCTGGAAGAGTCTAAAAAGGGGTAAAGAAGAAAACTCATCTACGATTTTTTTTGTTTGGTTTTTCTTATTTCCTTTTCGTAAAAGGCTGCAAAATGTGCTCAGGTAGTTGAAGCCTTAAATTATTTGAGTTTAAGTGTATAGTTTCCACTCTGCCAGGTTAATTCTGCTCATCTTGGTAAAACTAAGCAAGTCATATGTGACTTCAGGGACACCTGAAGGGTGGTATTTGTTAAACACATCACGGATACAAAATGATCCATAACTATTGAATAACAAGACTGTAATACCCTGTTCAGAAAGCATTTAGGCATTTTGTCTAAACATAATTGTTATGTTGGTTGAACTATTTTAGTTAGGGCTCTGTTTTTTTCCTACCAAATTTGATCAATGGTATGAACCTAGCTATCACTAGATAAAATTCTACAAAGTCATATAAATTTTTCATTTTTGAAGATGACAGAGTTGAGAGAAAGTGTTTTGTATACTGAAGAGCATTTTATATGCTAGGAAATAGACGAAAAGACAAGATTTTTTGCTTTTGGCAAGGTAACACAGAGACTTTGTGGGTGGTGTTCCAGCTTTAAAAAGAGAATGGAAGAAGATCAATGTCTTGATGAATATTAATTGACACTTACGTTTCCACAATTTTTCTACAAAACAAGCTATTTCCTAAAACCAGTAATGAACTTCAGGGCTGTTACCTTGGTACCACTGTAAAAAACATTTGAGTCTCAGTCTTTTATCGATATTTCTAGCAGGCTGGGTGGTTTCATAAACAGAAAAATTACTCTTGGGATAGGGAGCAAGCTGCAGATTTGGCATCTGAGTTCACAAGTTAAATTCACTCTGAGTACTATCTAGGAGTTTCTGATGGCCTGTGAAATAAGTGGAAGGTCATCTTTGTCCTGTTTTCATTGGTTTATGCTCTACATTTATGCACCTCTGCAGCTGAAATTGTTGTTAGTTAATGACTTTATAGGCAGCTGCAGTGAAGAGACAATGAGCAATCGTAGGATACAGTCCCTGAATATCTGTGGTAAGCTGGGACACGTCAAGGTAGCAGTGTTTCTTTCTGAACTTATTCAGTAAGCCAAAAGCTCTGGTAACCCAAAGCAGTAACCAGATATTTTTATCAGGCAATGCACATGTGTTTACTTTACCCAGAGGAAGCAGGTGCGATTCTGCAAGGGGATTTTCAGATATGGTTTAAGCCTATCCCATTTGACCCCAAAAAAGGAGGTACTTTTGGTGACTTCAGGTCAGAGATGCTTCCAGTTAGCTTTTCCCATTCCTTTCAGAAATCAGATCCTTCTACTTCTCTTCTTGTTGTAAGTGGCCTTTTTTTTTCTCTCTCGAGTCTCACCTCCATCACCTCTCACAAGCTGTCACCGTACTGCAGAGACGCAGAGTGAGGCTGAGCACCAAGGTCTCAGCGCTCATTCCCCAAGGGTTGTGTGTAAGCGATGCGCTGCACAGCATCTGCCATCACCCACCAGCTGAGGCATCACCGCTGTGATCCTCCTGGTTGTGACATGCAGGGTGAGAGCGAAACCTGGGGTTACTTTCAAGCCCAGGTTTCTCAGACAGATTGCGCGTGCTGTGCTCACAGCTACCATCTCCGTAAGGCATTTTGTAGTATTTGTACCGCTGTAGATGGGGGTTTTGTTTGTTTTTTGCTTTTTCTCAACATGATGCAAAGGAGATAAAAGGCATACATTTCATTACAGAATGCTTCACTTTCAGCAGCCGTTTAGTGCTCAACCTTATAAAATTACATTTAAATGTGTGTAGCTTTTCTACTGCATGCGTGTTGCTTCCCATTTCTTGCTCATAATAAAAGAAACCTGACATTATTCTTTCTTTCCTGACAATGCGCTGTTTCCTTTCTCTCACTTTCTTCACTCCTCATAGCCTCCTCTTATTTTGTTCTCCCAGTCATGCGTTGCCATTTACTTTCCCACTAGCTGAGAAGTGGATGGTTCAGAAACAGAAGATACAATACCTATACTATAAAATTATTTTTACCAGAAAATTTAATGGAAAATCTCAGTAATTCTTCACAAGCTACCACACACTGGAAAATAGAGCACAGTCCAGAAAAAGGAATAAACATGTGATAAAGTACTTGGCATGTGGTAGTCAATACACTGATAGCAAAGAGTTTTTATCCCTATGTAGAAAAAAATGTTGAATAATTAGTAGCACATAAAAGACAAAAAAATACTTTTCCTTCTCTCAGTGATGACAGTGGATGCTCTTGCTATGAGTTGTATTTCTCAAAGACAAGAAGATTAAGTAACGGCAATTTCTGCATGAGCATCATCAGGATCAAAACATTGTCTATAATTTCTTAGTGTCTAAGGCAGTTTTGACAAGTATAAACCTGACAGTCAATGGTCAGAACACATTTAATACATCTTTCATGTGCTGAAGCTAATAGGTCTAAGGTCTCCCTGGGGTAATATGATGTAAAAGATGTTCATGGCACTAATTTACTCACAGACCATTAGCTCTCTGTAGTTGCTAGACTTTAAAGACCTGTGTGCAAGGAACATACTCTTCAGATACCCATATTACACTGCAATCCTTCATTTTCTTAATGCAATTTCCTGCAGCTGTGCTGTTGGGTCATACGATGTGCAATGAAGAGTAGACCTCGGAAAGTCGTAACTCTGAATAATAGGTCTTCTTACTTTGCACTAAATATTTTGAGTGTTTCATTCCTTAAGCAAAAAGGGGAGATGAAATTTTTAAAAATGATTTGTTGTAGTCAGTTTTGACAAACAGTATTCTCTAGTGTTTCAGTGTTTTAAAGAAATTGGCACAGAAAAATGAAGTGCTAACTATCGTTATGAAGCTTTTTTATAGTCTTTCTGCCTCTGTTTTCCAATTTTAATAAGATGCCTATAAAAAATGAATGATGAAGCAATATATAAACAATGTTATGAAAGCAGCCTTTTCTCAGTAGGTCGAACACCCTACTATTTTATAGATAGATTTTTTCTGATGTTTTGAAGGTAAGTTTTGGATGAAATGCCAAGAATCTATACAATGATACATAATGATGAAGAATTAATGTCATATACCAAACTGTGTTGCCTTTTGAATAATATATCATGCAGTTCAGTGCCAGCAGATTTAACAATCGTGTCAGCCATCATTATTAGAGCATCCAAAGGGTCGTCTTTCTATCCAAGCAGGGTAGTCTAATAGCATACACTATGCACATAATAAAGAGAATGTGTGGGATCTCTGGTGATCTTTTTGATCGAGAATCAATTAAAATAAGTTGCTGTTACTGTGACACTAGATATAGACAAAGTGAGACACACTTGACGGTTACTAATTACAGCAGGCAGCCAAAAGAGCTCTGTAGAGATACGAGGACAGAAATGGCTAAATTAGTAAACTGTGTTGACACACTCACTCAATATTTTTTAATATGCAAGCATAGCATATTCCCAGGTCTAGTGAACCTGACAGGCGTGAGTTACTGACACTTTATGAAAATGAAGCAGAGAATATATTTTTTTTTTACAATTAGAGTAGCTCAAAACTAATTATCCTAGCAAAATGGAATGAGCAAGCTGTCCCAGCAGGGGAAGCTTGCACTTGTCTGTGTTGCTGCCTGAGTTCAAAAGCAACCTCTAACTAGATGCTTTTTAACCTGGGGGTGCCACCAAGAAAACGCTCCTGTTCTTTAAAGCAAATGGATGCTGACTTCTGTTCCACTCCCTCACTCCTTGTGGTGCCCAGTGGGACTTCTACATCACCTTGCTTTAGAGCAGGAATTAAAGAAATGTAAATCTGGGATAATTCTGCCCTGCAGTATCTTACTCGCATTGCTCAGAGCTCCCTTGGCATATGCCCGTCTTTGGGACAGTGTCCAAGAACAGCCGTGTTCAGATGCCTGGGGTGGAGGCAGGGAGCTTTGTTTTGTTGCTCCCCCCCCCCCCCCCCCCCCCCCCCGCTTTTGATCTCTTATGAAAAGTGCCAAATGATCTTGTTGTGTTCTGGGGGATTTGGTGTATGTTTCATTCGGAAATGTGTATGCCCACAGGAGGTTAACTGGTGCCTTGTAAGAAGGATCCTGATAAAAACCTAACCCAGCTGCACGACTGTTTTGAAACTCAATCCTGTATGAGAATCCTAGGGTGTCGTATCTTCTGGTTTGCCAGAACATTTGTGAATATTTTTAAAAATAACTAAGATTTTATGAGACTGAACTTGTTATCCTTTACCACATCATGAAACTTCCCTACATTTTCTTAGCAAGCATTTTTTACAGCCTTGGACTTCTAATTGGGAAAATTGGGACTTCTTTAATGCCAGTGCTGTATTTCAGCTAATGGAAGAATCTGACACAGCACTGAGGTCAGCACTTTCTAGCATGTTTACCACAGTGTTTTCAACCTCGGGTTGTGCTCAAATCTTTCTCTTCTTTCCTGTGGTCAGACTTGCCAAATCACATCTGTTTTTTCCTTTACAACCTCTCTGGAATCTGATCGTGCCTCACTTTCCTCTTTTGGGTACTTAATGTCTCTCACAGTGACAAAAACCCCTGTTTATTCATTATCTTGACCTTAGCCTCACCTTGTCTGCTGTAAGCTTATTTCTAGTTTCTTTGTGTCCCATCGCACCCAGGTCTCCCCAGAATGGAGGGGAACCTCGCAGTGCACACATGCAGAGACCATGCACACCCCTCCCTTGTCTGAATGCTTGATTTCTCTCTATCTGCCGTGTGAACTCCCAAGCTTGTAATTTTTTTGATATTGTATCCTATTCCCCCATGCTGTGTGAATACAGACTATCATGGGGCTAATGCCTTTTCCTGTCCCCTAAATAATAGCTAAAGTTTATTGTAAGGTTTATCACAAACTGGCTGCCTGAGTCTGAAGTCATACATTTCATCAGATTTTGTATCACTAAATTATTGACTGAATGCTCTCTTACCGAACTGAGCATGAATTAACAGCGCAGTTGTATTTAACTCAGCTTTGCATGGGCTCTTCAAAAGTATTTCTTCAGTATGAAGGTAACTTCTGAAAAATTGTGCATCACGTTTCCTTGATGAAATTACTGTGCTGCTAAAAGAGCTTTACCAACAAGAAGGGAAGACATAGACCAGTAGTGTTAATAGAAATTTAAGTGGTTTTCAGCCAAACATTGCGTGCGAACCAAAGCCGAGGGCTGAATCACAGATTCATACTGTAAAAGATCAGAAGGAAACATCATAATCCAATTTGATTTTCTGTCCACAGACCTTCACCCAATCAATTCTGTGGTATAAAGCTGCTGTTTCTAACCTAGATAAACTCAAGTTATTAGGCTGTGTTGCTGTTGCAGACTGAAGACTGATTTTTTTCTGTTCTAGGAAATGATTCTATAATTTCTGAGGAAATAGAAAATATTTCACTAGTTGATTGTTAAATTGTTCAACAAATTGAACATGCTATGAGACTGAAATGTGAGATACCCCAGAAGAAGTGGGTTAAGGTGGAATGCAGATGACAGTAGTACAACTTGACTAGGAATTTACCTTTTTCACTTACGCTGAGCCGAAAGCAAGTTAAAATGTCTGCACGCACTATGATGTCTGCATTAAATATGAGTCTGAGAAACTTACACTGTATGTTTCTCCATTTCTCCCAAATGGGATATACATAAAATGCCTTTTGCTTTCTATTTTGATGTAAAGAAGTCTTGTTATACATTTCATTTTTCATTGCAATACGAAATAATCTCTCCAACTTCTCCATGAAGTTTGCATTTTTGTGGAGTTCAGAGATAGTTTTTCCATATGAATGTTTCCCTTTGCATTGAGTGAGCTATGACTGTGGTGTTCTCTGACATTTTCCCCTTACCGGAGACCGTTCTGTATCTTTTAAAGGCAGTGAGCCATTCTGGGACTGATGTGACAAGACATGACAGGAAATTCCACTGAATAAAACAAATTATATACTAGAGATGTGCTGAACTGACTGAAAACAATTTGGACACCAGGGGCTATGGAAGGTGCTGAGAAGGTTGAGAGCAATGACATTTTCTTTTAGATATTATTTAAAGTGTTTTGATGCACAACTTGGTGTAGATCAATGATTGTGAGTTCTTCTTTGGGTTGTCCCCCTTGCTCTGAAGGGTGTGCACACGTGTATGTCAGTGAGCTGAGTCAGTGAGTTTGTTGTAACTGATAATTTTTGACTCATATTGGAAAATTTATGTATTTGTATTTTCAATTTGTGTTTTACTGAATAATATCATCTACGCAAAACAGAAATGGGTGATGCTTGTGCCCAGGTTTTAATTCACAGTTGTAATCAAGCAATAACATGCTTGGGTTGCAAAACAAATTCTCAGTCAAACGCACGCTAGATGATCAATGGAAAGATTTCGTTAAGGCTTATTTTACTTTATATAGTGATAAAGAATTTCCTGTATATCAAATGAAACAATGAAAGACACAGTTGATGTGGAAAAGTATTTAAATACACCCAGAGGAAAGAGGAAGAAATCTAGTAAATGAATTGAGGATTACTTGTCATTCATGTCTTCCAACTTCGACAACAAAGAAATTTGATTTGATTCTTCTTTTACTTCTATCAGTTTTAAATCATTGTACGTCAGCTTCTTTTGTGAGGTACTTCTGATTTGTAAGTGAGACGAAGGTAGTGAATTATTGCCAATAAACTAGGATTACCATTTTGCCTGTATAGTAACAAAACATAAATTTTGTTTAATGTGCCTTTAGGAATGTGAGCTGAGTGGATATGCTGCTGACAATGAATAATAATTCATATCGTCAGAATGAGGGTCCTTTGTCTCATCTCGTCATGTAAATGTTTGAAAAAACATAGAGCAGATAATATGACAATCTGGCAGCAGTCTCCACTAAGGTCTGTGAGTCAAAGGGTTCTGCATCAGAGGAGGGCATTTACATGATGACATTTGGATGACAGACGTGGAAGCATCGCTGCCTTTGTGGAGCCAGGCAATCTTACACCCACTGGCAATTGGACAATACTATTGGGAAAGGCAGTGGAAAGCAGGGGATGAAGATGTTTTACACTTTACTTGATGCATTTTCCAGTAGTATGCTGAAATTAATCCCTGGAATAATACAAATTTTTCAAGTAACACCCACAGAATGTCATTTGAGCTTTATGCTGACACCTGTTCAGAAGAAAATTTCAGTAAAGCATTTAGGCAACAGCAGATCTAACTTTGCGATTTGGAAGAACTAAAGCCAAATTTAATTAATATACTTGAGATTTCTGCCTTGCATTGGTAGAAATCAGCAATGACCATTAGCAAGCCTGTAGAATTCCTCCCTTGAAAGTCAGATGGGAATATTGTAATCGTTCCTGCTTTCGTTTGGCTGCGCATATTGGCAGGAAACTATCCCTAGTAATGCTGGGGTTACACCAGGATTTGACCTGCCAGTCTTACTGGGGCTGCTGAGTTTGATGACAGGAATTCTGTTTTGAAGGCTCAGCGAGCATCAGTCCAGGCTACCTACTATTGCCTATTAATTCAGTGTTTTGATACAGATGACAATACTTCTTACAGTGTTTCTGTCACATGAAATTCAGTAAAACCTGCAGATTGAAATACACTATTGGCTGCATATGCTGCAGCAATATACAGGTTTTAATTGCATTTCTGAGAAAAAGTACAAACTTATATACTCGTCTCAATGGAAATATGAAGTAGATTGCAACCTTGAATGAACTCCAAAGCGGCTGAATAGAAGATGTTCTTCGAAAATACAGAGATATTATTGTTTATGCATATAGGGCATATCAGCATATGCACATTATGCTGGTAGTACCTAGTAGCTCCAATTATTACATTTATAGATAGATTTTCAAAGGTGCATCCATGGTGCTTAAGGAGCAGGCCCAAAAGACCTGTAGAAGAGAACATACTGTCTCTTGCTGTGGTCAGTACCAGATGTTTCATGGAATAGCACAGCTTTTTATAGTTGGACTGTACTATCACTGATGGCTCAATCAAATTCATCGTTCACACATGACTAACTTTACACCTTAATTTGTGATACCAAGGAGCCGCCATAATTTATCTAGCCATTGAAATTAGATTTTTTTCTAATCGGAATATCAAAATCTGTTTCTTTATCTCTGCAACAATTTTGTATGGGGAGTAGAGACACATATATTCCCAAAACACAGTGATTCATTTTGACTAAATTGTTCATGTTTCTGGTTTTACTTGCAGTTGGAGAGCATCAAATTTTGTGAAGTTGGTAAAAATAATTCTGCCCCTGTATGTGCTGTTTTAACAGTGCTGTGCATGTTTTCTCTCCCACGCGGCATTCTGTGAAACGATCTGTTAGTTGTAAGCAAAATTATCAGCTTTTGCAAATTAGAAACCAGATCCAGCCATCCACAAATGACAGAGAGATTTCTGAACATCTTTAACAGGGAAGACACAAAGAGAGAGTTTATTGGGCTATGTATACATGGGTGTATATGTGTGTGTAGTATATGCATACATCAAGCTAAGAACGTTTTTCTAAGTAGGTGTTTGCGTACTTGTCAAGAGACTTGAAATACCAGACACAGAGCACTGTACAGGGATATACTTTTTATGCCAGGAAACAAATCTGTATTAGCAACTGCATAATAATCTGTAGAATATATATCACTGATTTTATTGAAAAGTCTTAAGGCACAGTGCATGTGATAGGCATTTTCATTATTGTAAATTAGATATTAAAAATATTTTTTTTCACAGACTAAAACTTTTTTTTTCTCTCCTGCAGTTCTCATTCGCTTAGTAATTCAGTTATGGAGGTTTTTTGTCTTGTTTTAAGAGAAAGGACTTGTTTTAATCTAAAGACTAAAAGGAAGGAATACATATTGCAAACCAAATGATAGAACGGAAGATATGTATCCATAGCAGGTTCAGTAAATAACTTTTCTGTGGCCAGTTCCAAGTATTCTGTACAAAGGCAATATTTAACATTTTTGTTGCCATTAGAATGTTATTTATTTAAAGATTAAATGATTTTTTTTTTGTTTTCTGATCATCTTGTATATCAAGTATAATCCTACTTGTTCGTGGTTTTGCTAAGAGCTAGCCCATGTCAGGTACTCAATTCATCCTCCTGAAGCACTTAATTCTTTTGCCCCAAGTTTATTCGGTAACATGTTCTGCTGAATTTTAATTTAGGGCAGCATATGTATACAGCTCATATTTAAGGGTTTCTAAATAGCAAACAGCCCATAAAACACTGTCCTCAAGCTCTTCCGGATTACTTTTTTAAAAAATTAAACAAAAGAAAGAACCCTAAATGCAGATATTAATTCACAGTGTAGTTTAACACCCGATATTAAATGTTAAATGCTAATAGTGAATCTATGGAGACAGCATCATATTTTGTAGTCTATGTACTTTTAAGTAACACAAGGTCTCTCAACATAATTAGTAGAGAATATTGAGCCCAGCCAGAAATATGGGATTCATCATTAAATTCAGAGGCTTCCTTATCTCTGTGAGTCTAATCATGTGTGCAGAAGACTAATTGTTAACAGCATAGGCTTTATTGCTCTTAGCTTTCCTCTATTTTAAATGGAATGGTCTGCTTTGTAAAAAATAATTAGGTTTTATTGTTCTGCCTGTATCGAGTCTTGTTGATAATCTTATGGTTTTACCAATTCAGATTCAGAGAACAATTAGTGGTAGTGATGATGTTTCATTTTAAATCATAAAGTGTTTTTCCTCCTTTTTCCTTTATATTGTTTTTTCTTTTCTCGTGACAATAATAGCTGTAATATCTCTAAATTTAATGGGAAAATGTCAATAATTAACAAATGAAAACCATGTGGGTTTGCAATATGCAGATTTAAGAATATAGCTTCTTCTCTTGGCACATACATGTTGTAGGACACCTCACCTGTGCCTTTGCAATCAGAAAATGTAAAAGCCTCAAGGCAATGACAGTGTATTACATAATCATATACAATTTTCAGTGATTCACAAACTCATTGTTTGACCTTGCTTTTTTGGTTGGGTGAGTTATGATCATGCTTAAGGATTCATTAGCCTTCTGGTACTTGCTCACGTAGAAGAAAGATTTGCTTATCTGTAGCAAGGGCCATTCGCTCTGTCTTGAAGTCTCTGGAGAAACCCTGCTCATGTTTTTCAGCTTTAGCAAATCTCAGAATTGATATAAGCTGAGGTTTTATATGAAACCAAGGGACTGTGTGTCAGGGGCATTTAACAGATCTGTTGCTTGTAGCTTCAGAGGCGGGATCTTGGCACTTTTGGCATAAGTTCCAAGTCTCTTGTTGACTAATACATTTTAGAATGATTTTAGAATGAGATTTTGTCCTGAATGCTCAGTAGGGAAAAATAACAATATGATTGAGAAGTCACTATGAGATGCATTTCTCTGTGTACAGGATGGAATATTATATCTCTTTCGTTCAGGTCTGCATTTCACGTTTCCAAACATGTCCGCCACAGGTTGCCAAGGGTTTCTGTTGGCGCTGCGGTATGTGCACCCTCCACTGTCAGTGCCCTTTTGCTAGGATAGTTCTAAAAAACCAGGAAAACACTTTATATTTTTTTTCTTTCTTGTACGAAGGCAAGTTCTTAAAGAATTTTTAATTGTTCACCCTGTATTAGTAGGTCCTGACATTGATCTAACAATACCCAAAACCCGTTTACCCTTTCATGGGTAAATTTTAATTTACACGTCTTTTCATCCTAAAGACAGAACAGTACAAATACTTGTGGGAGTTATTTAAGAAACAACTCAAAAGGGAGTTGTTCAGTCATTAGACTTGAGCGAAGATTTTCCCTATTTTAATGACTGTACTGTAATTCAGACATTGACATCTATTTACAAATACTTTCATTAAGTTACAACTTTCCCGAGAAGATGGGGAACACTAAAACACCACAACTAGAGCTGTTTGTTAAAAAAATATTGGGTTCAATCATCTGAAGTGGAGACTCTGAAATGCAGGACTCATTTCAGATAGGAGTAGACTTTAAAATCCCTTGCCCAGCACGAACAGACTCATATTTATTTTTCCAGTAAAGTCCCTGTGTTCCTAAAGTGCTGCTTTCTCAATGACACAGATTCATCTCAAACCCAAGGCTCTTTGGGATCCTCAGGAAAAGTGATGTTTTGTCTACATCTCCTTAGCAGTCCTATTCAGCTAAAGCGTGGTTGATGTGATGCCCGCACAGAATATAATGGCCAAATCGGGACTTCTGAAATTTATACAGTATTTCAGTAGACAGAGCACTCATCCAGGCTTGCAAGACTGAAACCCTGGGCTCTTTGTAGCCTCAGGGAGATCAAATTCATACCTTTCATTTCCCATCAAAGTGCCCTAGGTATTCAGCATGGAGGGCATTATCCATTCCAGTTACACCTGTGTCATACTGCAAAAAAACCCTCCAGGTTCTTGGACTGAACAGACACAGTATGTCTGTGGTTCAGTCACTGAGGTAGTCGCCTGGGTCAGCAGAGATCTCGGACCAGTTATTAATCCAAGTATGGTTTAAACTGCCATTGGGCAAAATCCTCCATGTGAAAATTATGAGCAGTCCCCAGGAGAGGGATCAGCACCCAACCCGCTCTTTCTTGCTTGTTGTAAATACGTGTTCTAACTCCCAGATTACAGATTATTCTGCCCCTCTTTCGTTCCAGTTAATTTTAACATAGAGATGTTTTCCACACAGTTGTGGAGTGTAAAGAGTGCTTCTGGCCAAGAGCAGGTGGTTGGAGCATTACAGAAATGCGTAAAAGATGCGAGTTTGAAGCCTTTCATACTGAGAACGCTGTGGAACATTTACCTCTTTTTCTCAATAGTGCATAAAAGAAAAGTGACTTGTATTGCTTCCTTCCATTATGCTTTTTTTTTTTTATCGGAATGACCCTCGCTCACTTTTTTGAAAAGAATGATTGAGGTGCATAAATGTAGTAGTAGAGGATTATTTTGGGACTGTCTGTAGCAATTTAAGAAGTAACCACTACGCTGCCTTTCTGTGTTGTTACCTTTTCCCTGTAAGTGACTACTGCCTCCAAAGCAGACATTCTTACTCCCTGTCGATCCAGAGTCAGCCAGGTTATCCTGAACCAGCATTAAAGGTGATTTAAACTGATCTGTTTGACTTGTTATTGAACTGGTCTTGAAACATTCACCCAACCCGACAATGGGGTTCTGCTTTGTGAATGGCAGCATCTAACAGAGGCGTAGGGAGAGCGTGGAGCATTAACTTCTTGCAGTGTTTCAGCTAGGTGCCTGGAGCCCGTCTGCCAGCTCCCTAAATCACAGAGGATGTCAGTACTCTGAATTCCTGCCTGATGCCAGCAGCCCAGAGCGAGGCATCTTACGGGAGGTGAGATTTATGGCACTCATCACTTCAGCATTCCCCATAAGCTATCTGAGTGTGTTGGCTATTGTGAATCCCTCCCAGAATGCCTAATTTCCCCACATGTGCTACCAGAAGATACCTCTTAAAACACCACGGGTTGCAGCTTGGAAGTTAGGTCGTTACATGACCAGGGTGGAAGTGCCTAGGTCTTTCTGTAGATTCAGATCCTCATGTTTTTTTTCTCACATTTACTGCATTTATCATACAGTATTTAGTAAAAACAACGAGGAAAAAAAAAAGACCAAACAAATAGGGTTGTTCTATCCCACCAATATGATAGAACAGTTAAATTAATGGCTAAATCTAATTAGGAAATGAAAAATTACAGCTTGTCTGCTGCCAATACTAAAGCCAATGGACTGTGAGATAGAGCTATGGTTACACTCCAAAATTATCTCACCATTGTTGAATCTTAAGGTGGCTTTGCTGCCTGCATTTGGAAATAAAATAATCCTAGCAATTATGGTTTGTAATTTGTGAGTGGTTTGAAATGTAGTGGCTTTTACTATAATAAATGGATTATTGTATGTTGACAAAGTACAGGTTTAATTAACAGTGACAGATAAAGCTCTTGCATTTAGAAGCTGTTTATATTAAAAATTACCTGATAAAAGGGTTTTTTTAAGCATTCTAAGTACTCAGTTATGCATTACCATCTTGATCTGCTACCATATGTATTCATCATTGCATGGATGTTGCTTGGAATCACAGCAAGTTTTTCTGAGATGTTAGACTGTCATAATAACTGATAGATCAATGGCTTGATTTACATATTTATTATGGAGAAACTGCTTGTCTTCATCAACATAACTTAGATCCTATGCATACTTTGTCTAAAGTTAATTTGAAAATATTAATTTACCAGTGACAGCTCAGGCTTCTTCCTGTTTAATCACTTAATTTCCCTTCTACCTAAGAATGACATTCAGTGAAATGAATGAGAAATGATAACTTCAGGATGTCATTGTCCTTACTGACTAAGAGCAAACAGACAGCCCAAGAGAGGTCTGGGTAGCTGTACAAAATATATCAATCACAAAAGCAAAAGTTAATTAGGTTTTTTCCTTTACATAAAAAGAAACTTTTAACAATATATTCCTCTTTAGCTTATTATTTTTCTGAAGTCTAAAAATGTATATTTTTCAGAAAAAATCCTAAAGAAGAAAAAAATGTGCCATCTGTCAGAACTAGAAACATCATTTTACTCTGCACATTTTGTTTTCAGCATCATATTCAGCATCATCTGGATCACAGTGTCTTAATCCTTCAATGACAGGAATTTGCAAAGAGGCACTCTTGATGGATCCCAGGGAAAATAGTCACTGAAGTATTTTCATGAATAAAAAAGTGTTGGCATTTCTCTTTTTTTGTTAATTCCCTAGTTTTCATTAATTTTATCCATTTCTGCAATTCAAGGTAGTAAAGATGTCCGAAGGAATGCAAATAGGTTAAGAGGAAGGAAATTGATGAAAATGAGTGGCTTATAGCTTTCCATATTGTTGTACTTTGTATGATAGAGCTGAACGGACAAGGTAGGGAGAAAAAAAAAGGAGGAATTAAAATGAGGAGACTAAGAAATTGAAGAGTGTAAAAGGTAAGAGAGAAGAATGGGCAAGAACAGGGTACATGCAAAAAGGATAGTAGTGCTGGTGGTGTTAGTAGTTTAGGCATATCAGAAGTGTTAGCAGGTACTTAACCCCTTGGTAACAAACTCAGACCTTTTCGAAATAAGAAAAGATTTATGAAGTCATCTTGAATTTCCATTGCTATTTGTGTCTTTACAGATTCCTTCCATCACGGCTGTTTCTTATTGTATTTTCTGCTGGTATGCATCAGGTCTTTCTTTAAAATAGTGCTATTATCTGCCCATTGCATCCTGCCTCAACACTGGAAGCTCCACCTATTGCCTAAGGGTATCTCCATCAAGATCTCCTACCTTCTTCTGGGTGAACTCCGTGTAGCCTTACTGCTGCTAGTGAGGATTTTACTGATGTGAACTGAATAGCTAGATTGTTTGGTAAATGGATTTTAAGAACGAAAATGAGATTTTTTTGTTTTCATATGCCATCAGTTTAGCACATACGTTAGATGTGTGCTGATAGGAACAGTGGATGACTTTAGCCTCCAGCCTGTTACTAACTTTAGTTTGGTAGAGGTTCAATCTAGCCAACTTATTTGGCTTGCCTCTGTTGCATGACTAAAGATCTAAAGATGCTTAGAGTCCCAGCATCTGTTAATTTAAGCTATTTGAAGTACAAATGAATCACAGGAAAGATTTTGAAACCATTTTCTTAGAGGGTTTCCTCCACTCACTGCTTGTGTCTACATTGAAAATGATTGAAATTATTTTAAAATTCCAAGTTACAAAGCAGCCATTAGAAAATGATTTTGAGTCAACAATTATCATAACTCCTGTAACACAGTAATGTGCTCCACTGGTGGGAATGTTCAGTGGTGAGCTTGGAAATGCCTGTAAGGTATCATTCTTCCTGTTAGACAAAACCCCAACGGCTGCTTAAAATTGTTGCATGTCATGGATGCTACACAGGCAGTTAAAGTCTCCATGAAAATGCACTACCTCTGCAGTTTGTAGGCACTACAGGAAATTTAATTGAAGCAGTTTGGGTGGTGTTATAGGGCACAAAATCAGAGTTGTTCCTTACTCGTTACATACTTAAAAATATTATCTTAAAGTGCTCCCTGAGAGTTTCTTATAATTTTGCCGTGGTTTTAAAAACCGAAGTCTTTGAGTACAAATAGATGAAAAATCCCTTGTTAACTAGGGTAATTACAGAGATTTTCAATTACCAATCTACACGTTCACTGACTTTTCATTTATATCTTTCTTTTAAAATGAAGTTGTATTACAAGATGAAGTAGATGCATCTTCTGTTTTGGCTTCTCTTCATGTTCTCAAGAATTTGTTGTTCCTTTGGGTGTTTTTGCTGTTGGCTCTCTGCCTTTCTTTTTTTAAAATTGTTCCATACTGTGAGAACAATAATACATGCCACAATTGCATTCCCATTATTCCAAGCCTAACCACTGTCTTTCACCAAGTATGTACGTGATATGAATGTTTCTTTTTATTTTGGATATGGATATGTATTTTTATTTGCGTGTGTATTCATAAACACATGCTCACAAATATACATATACATTATGGTTTCACGTCTACAATGAACTATAACCTTGCACATTTTACAGGAGTAGAAAGACATGACAACACCCTCCACAGTATGTTAATGTAAGCTGAAGAAGCTGAAGAAACTGCAATAGATATACTTTCAAAATTAATGTTATTGAGCTGCATGTATTTGGGGAATATTTTGTAATAACAGGAGTTCCACATTAAGCCAAATGAACTGATTATGAAAATTGGAGGCTAAAATAAATCTTAAATTTGCAGTGTTGCCAAACTAATGTTGCCAATAAAAAACTGAAAATATTGGGGGCTAAATTCAGGAATTGTGTGAATAATACCTTGTTATAGCCCAATCTTTTCAAAATTTACTAATGCACTTTCAAGCATGTTTTTCAATTAGCTAAATATCACAGCTGCATCTTACACATCAGGAAGTCAGTGTTAGCTCAGCTTCCATGCTGAGAGGCCAGAGGGCTTTTCTGTAGAAGGGAAAGGAAACCAACATGAAGCTTTAAGGCGAGACAGTTGATTGCCTTTTTTGTTTGCGACCATTCTTCCTTCTTTCTGGCCATGCAAATAACACCAATTTACATTAAAAATGTATGCAGATAATTTTGACTTCTGTTTATGTCACCATTAAATGTGACCCTTTGTGATTCACAGTTGCAGTTTTAATCTTGAATTAATGTGGCTGATTGCAATTATTTGTCTTTTTAATTGAAATAAAGTAGGAAAGAGAGATTTCCCGAATTTGTTGTTTGCTGTACAAATGTTTCTACACTGGTTTCAAAGTAAACGTCTCACTGTGGTGAGTGGGACTGGAAGACAGAACAGTGAATGTAATTGCACAGTTTGTTATGCAGTTGGAAGACTAGGAGAGGGCATGGCCCTGGAAAAAAATTACAGCTTTCTACCTGTGTTGCAGAAGAAGAAATCTGTAGAAATACCAAACTACAGGATATAGTCTTTTTTGGAGCAGAATTATTAAGTTAGCCTCGCTTTACTTCTTTTGTAGAGGTACACAGTACCTATTTTTATTTTACTGTATTTACAGTATGAAGTTATGGTTGTCTTTAAGAAGCTGTGGGGTGTGAAATAGGAATATATATATATTTTACATTAAAGGTTTCAGAATTGCTTTTCCTGAGGAAACTGTCAGTGATGCCAGAGAATATCAAAGTCAGTTTGAAGCTGTTATGCTAAAAACTTACTTTTCATTCAATTTCTCTGCCTCTGTATTTGAAATCTTGATAAAGGTTGAAAGTTTAGAGGTGACTGATACAATTATGAATGCAGTGACTGTTTAGTTAATTGGCAGCACTTTGAAGAAAGGTACCATTTATAAATTATTCATTAATATATATTTCATGATTAATAGGTGGAGCTCGGTTCTTCAGCTCATTGTAAACCATGTTCAAATTGTTTTAGTAAATTTGTAACATGCTGCTCTAACAAATTGATATAAAACACATTATAATGTGTAGATATAACTGAAGCAATATATATAATTTCACTGTTATTCAGTGTCACTGTTTTCTTATATAATTTCTCACATCAGTGTAACACTGAATAAAGTAGTTTTTTTTCCTAATGAATAGTATGGGGAATAAAACCGTATCCTATTTGTGAAATGCCAGCTCCATTAAAATCAGTGGTGAAATTTCCACTAGCGTCACCATGTTCAAAAGTAAGATTCAAATTTCAGTGTTGTAAATTGGTATGGGTGTCTTGATTTCACTCTAAAAAAAGGTTTATAGATTGCATATTGTGGTTAATGTATAGTAAAGTTACTTCTTCGTTGCTACTCCCAAGCCACCCTCATGAAGGAAGAACTTGTTTAAGTTTTCAGTGGAAGTTCAAGTCTTGGTTGTGTTCATTCAAGCCCTCTTCCTGCCTATGAAATAATTTCCTATGAAGAAGCACCCTTTATGAGTCTCTGAAGTCCCTACAGGCATTTGAGCTTCCTTTCTTATTGCTCCTCCATCAACGGGGGTGATGGTGGACAATATTTTCTGCTATTGTCTGTCTTCATTTTTTGTCTTACAGTCACTCAAGTTCATTGTTGTTCTCTCTAAAGGGGGTCTAATCCTGCAGATACGTGCACCGTACCCTCTTTTGCAGTCTCCCCCTGAGTTGTTCAGTGAATAGATATTCACATCCATATGACCAATGGATGACAGCAAGACTGAGGTCTTGGTTTGGAAAGTATCATTACTGCGGTTAAAATCTGTCTGAACGCACCAAGAATCCAGGAGTCAGTGCTATTTTGGATTATTTTCACGTGAATCTTCAGTTATCAAGGGTACTGAATTAGCCTCCTATGACTCTGAGAAAATGTTGCAGTTCAAATAGTTGTACAAAGTCCATAGATTAATATATTTGATCTTCTCAAGGGTCCCACAGGTTATTGACACACACATTTAGAGAATTCAGGAAAACAGATGGTCAATACTCACAGAAGGGACTAAAACAAGGTTATCAGGACATCAAAAAATGTGATACAAAATTCAAGTTGCCTGTGGAAAAATGAATGTGGAGCAGGTGGGGAGAAAATTACAGTGTGCCATCGAGCCAAAAGGATAGCCTCTTGTGGTTTGGGGGTGGCTGCTGTTTTGAGGATGGAGGTGCATTGATGTGTAGCCTTGCTGCTGGACACCACCACATTTACTGTGAGGAAATTTGTATTATCAGCTTCATGACAAAAAAGGATATTTACTCAAAAAAACTCTTCCAGAACAGCCTATGCAAGAAGCACCATACCTTGAATGACAGTTTCGCAGAATTTCGTAGCTTTGAAATGCATTATAGGCTTGCTAAACTCATCATTAGAAGCAAACTTGCTGAGGACCACCATATACCAAAAGAAGCCAGCTCATACAGAGCAACAAGCGTAAAATTTGCAAACCACCACCACTGTAAGAAATAGTTCTCACAACACAGCTATCAAAATTCATGGATTCTCTCTTGCTCTCTCTGTCTATCTCAGACTGCAACATATTTCATCCAGTGCACCAACTGTGCTCGGGGAAACTGTGGGTGAAAAGAATCCCTGCACATTAAAATGAATTCACCCAGACAACTGATGAAAAAATATGAAAATCATATTTTTCCCAAGACAATCACTCCATTTCCAGCCTCTCTTACAAATCCTTAGGGAAGGTCTAAAAAATACCTTCAAGAGGCTATGTTAGAAGAATAATTCACATCTATTGGACACTAAAACCAGGGACTCAACAGAAGTTTTATTGCACATTATAATTTCGATTTCCATTAATTTCTTGTATTCCAGAGGCAACATTTTCCTGTCTCTTTCCCCTGTCCTGTTGGACTAAATTCCTGATCATCTGGTTTTAGTCCCTTTTGTGAATACTGAACATCTCTTTTTCTGAATTCTTTAAACAGCTTAGTTGAACGTGAACAACTTGTCTTAACCATGTTTCACTTGAAGGTTACTGCTCCTATACAAAAACTGGAGATGAGCTTTTACTCGAGTTTCATTTTTTTCTCACAACCACATTACCTGTTCTAATAAAACTTTCCTTGCAGACCTTACTCCACTTCTATCCCCAGATGGTCTCAACTAAAGCAACAATAATATTACATCCTGGGGAAGACAACAGTGAGCCGTTTTCACTTCTTATGGCACCTTGCTGTGCAAACCCATATGCACACATGCATATATGTGCATATATATGTGCATTTATATACAAATGTTCAGTGGCCAAGTGGAAATGCAGACACTTCTGTAAGTCTAGATCTCGTCTGAAAAGTGCTAGTTTTGCCCTCATGAGTGCATTGGTATGGCGTGTGGTCAAATACAAGTCATTTTCAACTGCGTTAGTGAAAACAGTTTTTGTTCAGATACAGGAAAAGAGTGCCCAGCAAATGGCTGACGCTGTGTGGTTTTGGGTAGTGAAGGCATTGCTCTTCTCCAAATGCTACAGCTGCTAACTGAAAACCTCGGGGCATCTGTGCTGTCACTCAGCATCTATATTTTAGAGTTTTTAATTTCCAAAATGATGCTGATAACTCTTTCAAATAAGGGTTGGTTCCACAATGATCTGGTGACTTTTCCAAGACAACAGCTAAATGCAAATTCTTAAAATGTAAGGGAAATTTTGTTCAATAATTTATAGTGTTAAATAATGAGCAGTGTTAAATAATGTTAGAAGCAATAGGACAAAAGTCTCCTTGGAATATTCAGATGCCCGAACACAGCAAATTTTTTAATTATATTTATTTAAAAACATAACTACTTGTTGTTTCGTAAGAGCAAAGCCTGATACAGTTACACAAAAGATAATGGCAATATGGCTCGCTGGAGACTATAGGACTTTCTTTGAACCCAGGGAAGTAAATAATACTTAAAGGAAATTAGGTATGTATCAAATCAGGGCTCAAATTTAGCCTCCAAAACATTCCATTTTTTCTTGAACAATCTTAGGAGATTGTTTAAGAAAGCAATCTTTTGTTTGGGAGAACACGTTGCATATGGGTGAGAAGCTTCCTAAATTACTTAAGGATCTCTAAAGGCATTCACTGGCTTTAGTTTAAAAGAGTTTTTTATTGGAAAAGTGTTGCTGAAATAATAGCTCTATAAGGTTTGATTTTTCAGTGATTTCCAGTGCTCTGTTTACAAGTAGAAATGTGGGGTTTTTTTTTCACCTACACACGCTGCAAAGCTAATGAGGGATTTGAAGTAAACTGGGTCTTCTCCTCTCACATCATCATTGGGAATAAGCTTCCTAGAGCCTAAATGGTGTCACAACTTCCACCTGACCATCACTGTTACCTTCAGCCTGTGCCCTCAGCTGACAGCCGTTTGGCCCAGCTGATGCCCATTAATGCAGGTGTAGCTGACTAGGGGTTAGTGCACAAATACGCGGATTTGCACAGGGTAGCCTGGTTTGCCCCTACCTGTTGCCAGCACTAACTGGGGCTGGGAGCTCGGTGTCATACAGCCCAGCTTCCCCAGAGCTGGCTAGTTTGCAGCCTGTTTTCAGGGTGGGTGAGAGCATATTCTTTCTGGGCAGGTTGGTGGGTGCGTCGAGGGTCAGTACTGGTCAGAGCTGGTTGGAATGATGTTTAATGGCAGTAGAGATAGCACTGAATGGAGAGCAGAAGGGGAAATTTATGCCCGTTTTCATAAATTTGTAGGGATGCCTGTGCTCTAGTACTCTAAAATAACAGCCCTAAGCTTTTCATTGCTTCTGAGCCCATCTGTGCAAAATGTGACTCCACCTCTGCTTATTTAATACTTCCCAGACACTGTATCTGCTGAAAATACTCAACCCTGTCTAATCAGGGGACAGGGAAATTGTTATGTTAATGGGGAAGAATAAGAATTTTACTGTTGATGGATGCAAACATTTTCTGAGAGCTTTTCAGTAAAGGCACAAGAATAATTCAATTTGGTTATTTGTTAATCAACCTTTTTAATTAGGATTTCTTGCTTGTTCTGTCCTTTGCCTGCCTGCAACTCTCAGATGAGTAATTGCCACGTATCTTTAGAAGGATATCATAGCAACCAAAACATGGGGAAGACAATAAATGAGAAAGTCTACAGTCCAGCAGTTTATTTTAGCAGACGTTAATCAATGAAACTGCAGTTTTGATCGCGGAGCTTGAATTCATTTCTTGTATTTGATTTTCCCTCCAGCTACCATTACAATTTACTTTTTATTAAATGACTTCTGATGAGCAAATGACTTTAACCTCTTCTCAGTCCCCTCCATTTACTGCATTATTGTAGACTGTAGATTAAACAAAACCTACCCTGACAGAAGTAAATTTAAGCAATGTAGTTTATTTTGTGATGCCAGAGTAACTCTTAGTTACCAAATACCTTCATTCATTAGCTGAACTTGATGTAATCTACTCTGAAGTGTTAATTTTATCCTTGCATGGACCTATGAAAGGTTTTAGAAAAGTGAAAAATATCACTAGCAACAAAAAAGTAATGAAAGTCTTTTTCCAGGACGGAGGTGCATGATTTTGTATTCTCCAATATTCTCTTACCTGCCTTCCTTCTCAAAGGAATTGTATCTTTCACCTCATATGTTTCATGGAGCACAAGCTTGCAGAAAGAGTCAGCTGGGTCTGTATTATTTGTGTTAGCTGATCAAACTTCAGAGTAACCTGCCACTTTGAGGTGGTTCTTCGAAGTCTTTCATTAGATCAACTGCCAACAAGATTTTTTTTTTATCCCACTGCAAGGTGACTGATAAAAGCACTCTACATGGAACTGATAAGAAATGAATAATCTCACAGACAAAATATACAGTCTTTGCAAGAGACAGGATTATCACTTGTGTGAAGTAGTAACACTGGGGAATGCAATCAATTGAGAAGAACAAATTTGTGAGCCAGCAGTAGGTAGTTCTTCTACCCTGAACATACAGGAAGCTGTTAGGAGGTGAAGAACAACAGCATTAGAAAAATGTAGGTCTTGGCTAGTCTTGTTAGGAGTGTTTCTCAGGAACATACTTTGCATGCTGCTTTTGAAAATTAAATTATGCTTGGAAGAGTGAGGAAAAGGAATAGTTGCCAAATAGGTGTCAAGCATGTTCACTCAAATTCTTTAAGTCATGTTCCAATAACATAAAGAATCTCCTGTGTGTATTTATAAGGAAGCTTTCAAAGCAGGACATCTGAGCCCAGGTGGGAATAAGTCCAGAATTACACCTGGGGCAGTGAGATAGTAGGTGTAGAAGACTTGTCACCCCTATGCTAAGTTAAAAAAGGAAGTAGTAGCAAGTTTGTTGGAGCAACCAGTTAGAGCTCTGCTGTGGCTGGCTCTCCTCTGTGAAGGCTGTGGTTCTCCACCAGTGGAATGCCAGTTGTGGTTCCCTGAGTTACTAAGCTTTCCAACACTAGGAAAGCTGTCTGTCTTTTGCAGTAGTCTATACAAGGAAAGCAGCACTGGGTTTAAGAAATGTAGAAGTTTCTGCTGTGGTTGGTGTGAGAACAGAAGTGTTTTGTTTCATCATTTCCTGCTTTGCATAGTCATGAGCCAATGTCAAAGAAATGTTGCAGAATCCTCCCATGCTGCATTTGTTGTTGCTCCTACCCATTCCTACGTGTTCCCTTATTCCTACGGCTGCATTTTGTCTGTCATCTTCCACCTTTCGCCTCTCTGATTGCAAATTCTTCATTTCTTGCACACATCAACAGAGGTGCATTTATTCTCTCCATTAGCATTTAGTTCATATTCTACTCTTATTCTCCGTGTTTCTTCCTTACCTGTGAATTTGCCTGCCTCAGATTTTTATAAATTTTCTTTTCTTGCCCTAAGTTGTCACAGCTGCCATCTGACTTTTCTTTTATGTGATGTATCTTTTTTCCTCCATTCTTATGTTCTGCAGTGTGTGAGACGCACTGAACTGTGGAGTTGCCAAGAAGCGTCATACAGTGAGGAAGAGATAAAAGTATTGAACTACAAGAATGTACTTTAAGGTCTGTGTGCTGCCACAGACAGGACAGGCTCCCTGTAGTACAGCTCTATTTATGTTGTATAAATTTTAAGACTAGTTATGATATATGTTGCTCGTTGAGTTTTGCTTTCTTGGGCATACAATCTAATTCACCTGGGAGAAATGGCCTTTCTCTGAATAACCCTGTGAAATAGGTGTAAGGTTTTTTTTTTTGTTTCTGAACATCTTTATCACCTGTAGGGCAGCCCCAGAAAAGAAAAACACTGAACTTTCAACAATTTAACATACTAGCTTTGCAAGCAGATCCAATAACATAAAAGTTTCTAATAGTTTATGTATTTTAAAACTTGGCTTTAGTCAAATGCACATATTAGCAATAATATGTTGGTAGATACTTATCTTCATCAAAGGGTTGCTTTCTTTTTGAGTATCATTTCCATAAATATGTCTAAAGGGTGATTTTAGTTTGCACAGGCTTTGTCCATCCCTATTACACTTCTGTGATTACACTTTAGTGCTTGCTTTCTAACCAATTTAGAAAAAGAAACATACTACAGTCAAAGCACCGGCATCATTCTAAAAATGTATGTAACTATTTACTGGAAAATGGAGAGGGATCTTGCAGTAAGAATATATTTTTTTGATTAGAAGAATAATAATAATATTAGAACTACACATGTTGCATAAAAGCAGTTTTATTGGCCTTGTATTGCCTATAAGATGCAAGGAAAGTTTAAAAGGAATAGCAGCTAATGTACAATAGCAGAGGACAGGAAATAAGATTTATTGCATAGATCAGACTTCCTCCTCTTAGCTTCCTTCCAGAAGAAAATGGAATTTTTTAAAATGTGCCAGTGAAACTTGTAGGGTTTCTTAAAATGAAAAATTCCCTTTTTTCCCCTGTATTTTTATTTTTTTAATATAGATAGGGATATAGGTACTGCAGTAGTTCCATATGAAAACATATAGGCACTTTTAAAATAGATATTTTCTACAGAATTATTGGGAATATGCACTTACAAAGAACAATTGCGCGATGTTGGCAGGCATAATATGAGTCAGAAGAGAAAACTAGTGGGGTTCAAGATTACATGACCTAATTCCATTGTCTTCAGTTTGCACATTTTTATACCATCTTCATCACTGTAGACTTTCAATGTTTTCCTGAAAAGCAGTAAGCCGTGTGACCAGCCTGTGTGAGGCATGATTCTCTTCTAGAGAAACTTGCTGAGATTTTTAAGGTATTAAGATAATGTTGTTTTTTTCTTTTTTTTTTTTCTTCCTTTGCCATGGTTTGTGTGTGTTTTTGAATGTACATTCAAACGAGGTCTCATATAGGAAATCCAGTAGTGAGATTTGAAGTATTGCTTAGATACCGTGAATGTTCATGCCAGCCTTGAGGAACAGTCTGTCCCCTGTACAAGTGTATTCTTGAATGGACTTCTTGGTCTGGGACTTCCCAGTGATGATTTAGATGCTATGGGAGGTGACAAAAGCACACCTAGCTATGAGCAGATTATTGCACTTCAGACTGAGGATGGTCCTCAACTGGAGATGGTAGAAAATGTTCCTGTAAACTGAGAAACTCTGCCAAACTGAGCATCAGGGAGGAATCCTGGAGCACTTGGAAGTGTAGAATAAATTGACTGTCTTTCAGTCCATACTTAGACAAATACTGATGACTATATCAGAAACAGTGTGGCCAGCAGGAGTAGGGAAGTGATCGTGCCCCTGTACCTGGCACTGGTGAGGCAGCACCTCGAATACTGTGTTCAGTTTTGGGCTCCTCACTACAAGAAGGACACTGAGGTGCTGGAGTGTGTCCAGAGAAGGGCAACGAGGCTGGTGAGGGGTCTGGAGAACAAGTCTTATGAGGAGCGGCTGAGGGAACAGGGGTTGTTTAGCCTGGAGAAAAGGAGGCTGAAGGGGAGACCTCACCGCTCTCTACAACTACCTGAAAGGAGGTGGAACGAGGTGGGTGTTGGTCTCTTCTCCCAAGTAACTGGCGATAGGACGAGAGGAAATGGCCTCAAGTTGCGCCAGGGGAGGTTTAGATTGGATGTGAGGAAAAATGTCTTTACTGAAAGAGTGGTTAAACATTGGAACAGGCTGCCCAGGGAAGCAGTTGAGTCACCACCCCTGGAAGTATTTAAAAGATGTGTAGATGAGGTGCTTAGGGACATGGTTTAGTGGGCATGGTGGTGTTGGGTTGACGGTTGGACTCAATGATCTTAGAGGTCTTTTCCAACCTTAATGGTTCCATGATTCTATGACTGTAAGCTAGTGTTTCACTTACTAGTTAGGAAGGTGTCCGTCCCCCTTAGGTTCACTTTTAGTCAGCTGCTATTCCTCTACAAACTCATGCCTACCAGGCTGGTCCCAGAAGACCTATATATTTCTTTTTCTGGTTGTGCTGTTACCTCACTGTGTGACTTGTCTGTATAAGCCACCTCTAATAAGTTACATAATTTAAAAATAATTTTTCCCATTTGGGGAAAGACTGGTGCTTAATTCATAAGCACACTGCTCAAAGTTGTTGCAAAACAGAGTTAAATGAAGAGGACCATAAATACTCACTACGCTCCATTTACTTTGGAGAAATGCATCGCATTTATAAGAAAGCCCATAGTTGCAGCAGTTGAATTCAGGCAACTCAGCCTTCCCGTTCTCTCAGAATAGCACAGCAGACAATACCCTTCATTTAGCCACAGCAAATACTAGACTGAAGTTGACCATCTAGCCATTTCTTCCTTCTTTCTTTCCTTCCATGAAATTTTGTCCTCTCCTTCCACTCCCAGCCCAGCCCTCCCCTGATATGTGGCCCCTCAAGGGTAAGTTCTGTTCAACAGCATTCAAGGTATGGCTTAACATTTCTTGTGGCTGATACTATGGCAATGCATTAGTCATACTGCACATGCTCATCTATGTTGTGCCATTTGCGAATGTGAAATGATAGACGTGGTTTTGTTTCTTTGCTGACCATGGTCTCCCTTTGTATCTCAGAAATGTTTTGTGATTATGTGCAGTTTTAAGAGAGTCAACTCAAGAATGGTTTGAAAAACTCACTGTTCTCTCCAAGTTAAGCATATTCCCATATGGCAATTCCCTGGAATATAAAGCTTGCATGCCACCACTCTCTCTGATTCTTCTTGGTTTGCGTATTTGTAGGATCTTCATGGATATAGTCAGTGCAACAGGCATTTTCATTTCCAGAAGAAAATGTTGTCTTCTATTCTGTATGTGGTTTAATAGCTCCTGACTACTTTACGAAAGTCTGCAGGGAAAGAATTTACATTAACAGATACAGTAGCTGTACTGGACATTTAGATATGAACTCTAGAAACAAAACCAAAAATCCTTTCAGGTGGCTTAAGTGTCTCAAGAAGCAAAAACTTGAACTGGACTATCGTGTTCTGAAATAACAAAACACAAATCTGCAAACAGCTTCTTACAAGCTTTTCTTTGGAAGTTGATACCCTGGGTCCGTATTTATTCTTTAAACTGTACTAGCTAGGAACATAAGCTGTGTAGGTGTTAAGGAAAAGAAAAACAGATTACACTACAAAGCAAGATGCACACTGTTTGAATGCATCAATAATTCCCTTTTTCTTCTCTTTTTACAGCAGTCCTGAAAAAGATGCAAACATATTACACAATTTAGACTTGTACTGTTTGACAGATGTACATTAATATAAACCCCTTTTCTTAATGCACACATGGATGAGCCAGATTTTGTACAGAAAAAATTGGGCTAATTAAAATTGAGTGAATGTTTTAATTTCTTTTGAATACAACAACAAATTTTCTACCTGTATCAGCTGTATGACTTATTCATTTTGAGATATTGGAAAGAAAGCAAAAGGGCTGACTACATTACATGAAAGGAAGTAAAATTTTTCCAGCCCTTTAACACTTTTTATGTTAAAATGTCCTGTTCAATCACAATAGTCTTGTTCTAACCCTTTCCCCATGTCTCTTTCTATATACAACTTCAGTTTTTAATGTGCACATGCATGAGCATAATTTCAGGATAATGACAGCCTTGGCATACATGGTGATTTAATTTATAGTGTTTAGTAATGAATAATTTGGTTTTAATAAGGAATGATTACTTGTCAATTAATTTCAGATTTTTATGCAGATCAGAGATGCTTAGCTTGCCTTGTATTCTTCCTTGGGATGTAGGCATTCAGTCTTGCAAATGCAAACTTCACCTCCTCCAGTTGCATTATAAATGAAAACAGATTTTCCCCTTAATAACACATTTTTTTTTTTTTTTTTTTTTTTTGTCTTGCTGCTCTTAGTATCTCGTACTGGATTCATAGCATGCTCAAAACATCTATTGATTTCAAGGAATACTGTATCAGATACTCATTTATGTGTGCTAGCATCTGTTTTTTCTTACAAAGTGACTCTCCTTGCCCATCTTTTCAATTTGTACAGTGTCTTTACTTGCATCAGTATTACCCAAATAACACTTCACAGCTTGCCATATCTTCTGTCTGCATCAGTCCTACTCTACAAATAGCACTATACTTCATATTTTTCTCAATATTTACTGCTAATAATGATTACCTGAGTCCTGCTCTGTGTGGGAGTTTTCCAGCTCTTATTAGTGACTTTTCAACTGTGTCGTGAATCATGTTGTTAGTGTTTAATAAATATGAGCAAAATGGAATTGTATTTAACTTGGGTTTCCTTCTCATGAAAAACAAGATCATCCTTTTTTTGAGTAACTGCTGCAGCAGGGATGTAAATTCAGTTTAAAGGGTTTGTTCAGCTTGCTTGGGTTGAATGCTCGCCTGTTAAAGTCAATGGAAGTTTGCCATTTTCTTCCGCAGAGCTGTGATTTCCTTTGCTGTTCCCCTTCCCACCCCCTTTCTTTTCAAATAAATTATCAGTGTGATTCAACCCCAGCATGGTCCCTGGAAACCTTTGCTTCCTCTCTCTTCTCCTTCCTTATATTTTGCTGTTCTCTTCTTCTCCAAAAGCTGTTGTAAGCTTTCCTGCTCTGTGTTGCTGTTCACATCAGAATACCCATGGCTTGTTTCTATCTTGCCATTAAATTTTGCAAGACCAGAGTTTTCATTGATCAGTATACTGCTTTACGTTGTATGCCTCTGGGAATGCGTAGGGTATTTAAGAAATGCTTCTCTTAAGAAAAGAAAGAAGAGAGTATCCATAACTAAGTATCTTTAAAAGTCACTTGGATCTCTGTAAAATATCACTGAAGTTCTTGTTGGGGTCCTTTGGAGAGGCAAAAAGGCCTCAGCTCACATGCAGAGAAAAGATACTTATCTGGACCTTCAGTAAAGTTTCATAGCCTTTTAGTTCAGATCTACACAGCTTTCTTCCTTAGACTCCTGTCTACATCACTATCCAGTGAATATTCTTCTGTTAAGATCTAAGCTGTGTGTGTTGTACATCTTGGGGAGATGGAAGAAGACGCACCAAAACAAAATATATTCTGTCACTGAGGAAAAATAAACAACTAAATAGAAATTTTGCTTCAAGCTGCCACCATAGCTCAGCATTTCTGTTTGGACGAGAGGGAGTTTTATATACTGAACATCTATGTGAAATGCTTCAGCAAAAATGGTTCACATCATGGTAGAAGAGCCACGGATGAAAAAGTAAAAAATTGCGTCAGTGCAGAATGAAGACATGCAGCACCTTGTCTGAAAAGTACTGTGCAAACAAGGACTGCTCCTTTTGGGCCTGCGAGTTGGGACTTTGAAAGGAACTATACATTCCAAATCATTGTTGGGTTTTTTTGCTTGTTTGTTTTTTAAACTTTTATGAACTTAATTTCCATTTTAATACTGATGCTATATATATGAAAAATTATCCATCACTAAATTCTTCTCTGTGGAACTGTTACTATCTCCAGGAGCATTTTTACAAATAAATCTTACAAAAGAATCTTCACATTTTCCATTCGACTATGTAATACACCAAATCTCAGGAGATATTAAACGTGTGTCTGTGGGAGAATGCAGTGTTCCTTGCATAATTTAACTAGCATTATTACTCGGCAGCCTTCTTAAAGGAATAACAATTTCAAAGCTCTTTTTCTTGTTCTACTTTCTGTGATGTGATGCTTTTCTACATCCTTTGCTAGTTAAATAGAAAACCTTAAAAGGCTTGAAACAGCACTACTGTTGCAGCACAAACTAGACAAGGAGAGATGAAAGTAGAGATTATAGCTGGGCATTCAATTCAAGAAGCTACTGAAAAGAAAAATGCATAGTGATGGCAGAAATTATTTTTTTCCTGATGATGCTCCTTTATTATTTAGTGCAGGTTTGTAGAAATGTATTTATAGATATGAAATATGGTGGGTAAGAATTTAACTATGGCAGTTTTCTGTTAATCATTCCTATTTTTCAGTTGTTCCTTACTAAATTAACCTTTTGGCAGCACTCAAGGCAGTAGAAATTCTTCCCGAGAATCTGAAAAGCTATAACCAGCTACCTGACTATCTTGTTTCTCTACCGTGTGCAACGTAGTATTCAGGGAACTAAAAAATACTGGACTTTTTCTCCTTTACTGTCATTTTTGATCCACTTCTAGTGGACATGGTAGAAGTGTATAGAGTTCTGCGTGCTAGAGCTTATGCGCTCAGTTCTCTGCGTGGATTTTATGCATTTATCTGTATTTGAGACACAGTGACTAGGAGGTATTATTCTGAGAGATGAATAATCTGCTTAAATAGTAAAGCACCGGTAAGCGGTATTGAAAGCAATGAATGTGTTTCTTTGATGGCCATTTCCTATGTGGCCTGAATAATATTGCTAAGGACTGGCAGTCTGGCATTTTAGGCTCAGAGGAAATTTCTTCTGGTTTTGTAGGGTAAGTTTGTCAGGTATGACGTGACAACACTTTTGTATGCAATTGAATGATTCCTTTGTGCTGACAACTTGACTAACTATGAAAGAAGATAGTATTGACTGTAGTTTAGGTCAGTATTTTAGGTCTCTGTGGGAGTTGCTGTCTGAGGTTTAGTTTTAATTTTTAAGTTTAATTTACAGCAAAGACATGTTCATTCTAAGATAGCTTTTACACTAAGGCTTACAAATGGGTAAGAAAAAATTTAAGGTAGGGTTGACATGATGGAGGAGTTATCATACCAGCAAAATATTCCATTTGTAAAACCTTCAGGGAAAAATGTAGGTGGATTAGAAGAAAAAGATTAAATTTGGCATTGTTGCTGAGTGAAGGAGATGGGTCAAGATTTCTCTGCTGAGAAATCCGTATAGCTCCATGCAGAATAATTGAGCTTCATTGAGACCAGCTGAAAATCTGACCATAAGGCTTGTTCTTCTTCTACTCTGTGTTGTAAAGTAGGCAGAAACCCACTAAGGTCATTGGTGTTACACCCGCACAAGTGATAACTGAACCACAATCTACAGTAGATATGGAAGTGGCAGTGAAGCTATGGGTGGCCCAGAGTATAGCAATAAGAAGCTCGTGCTTTATTCCTTAAAGAATTGGGTGCATTAAACATATTATAAAACATGAACTAACTAGAAGGAGTCTTTCCAGTCTGTTGGATAAATATGTACAACTTTAAAACTCCCCTATATTTGATATGCTAGATTTTTGTATGGTTTCTAGATCTTGGTAAAAGTGTTAAGTACTAAATAGTAGCGCTGCTCCTAGGGATGTTAACAAGCACAAGAGTCTTATGCAGTTGAATGGCATTCTTTGTTCCTGGTTACTCCAGTTTGCTACTCTTTTGCATGACTAAGTTTGCAATTGTGTGCCTTTGAGTGTGTCTCGATGATTTGAACGGTGATGAAGGTGCTGTTGTAAGGAATACGTGGGAGTATTCACCCACAGGAACATTAAAAAAAAATATATACACACCATCTGGTGATATGAGGTGTATTTCAAAGGCAAAATATTTGCTTTTTAGAAGTGTCTCAGAGTTAAGAATAAATCTTTTCTTTGGAAAAGACGGTTTGGCGGTTTCTAGAAAGAAATTCTTCATTTT
>NW_008824049.1:2988409-2991373 GCF_000699105.1 Pygoscelis adeliae
CTAACCAGGACATGGGTATTTTATAGTTCACACTTTGAACCCTCTCCATATTTTTAAAAAACTCTTTTAAAAGTACCTATTCAAGAACCAGAGAGTACTTGAAGAATAGCATCGTTAAAATTTCATACAAACATAATACCATTTAGCGATGCCTTCTTGATATTTGTTTATACAACCAGGATCTATGTTAGCTCTCATAGAAAATGTTAGGTTGATTATCCCTTTATATGGCCTTTTCAGAGCTTTCCAGCATAGAAGACTCCAATCAGGATTCCTCTATGTAAAGGCTTTCTGTATTCACAACTCTGCAAAACATTGTATATTAAGCTATATGACCGTATGTTTTTCCTAAATTACTGATAAAAGTACTACAAAATTGTATAGGGCCAAGAACAGATGTTCAAAGATCCCTAGTAGCAGCACCTCTAGTGAGCAATGAATATCTAACAATAACTTTTGGAGTTGTCAGCCTAGCACAGTAATGTGCACATTTAGCACATTTAAATGTGCCACTTTCATTCTGTGTAGTGCTATTTTTTTATTAGAACATTGTGTGTTTCAACATTAAATGTCTCGCAGAGATATTTTTTTTTGTTAACTAAAGCTGATAGCAAAATTTTTGGAGAAGACTTAAAAACGTGTTTGTACAACCAAGGTGAATGACATGAATTTTTTTTCTTCCAGTTCCTTATTTCTTTGCTCACTTGGCAGCTGCTTGCTGTTTTGCTCAGGATCAAAATCAGCCTATTGAGTTGCAGGTACACAATTCATTTGGCTTGCACTTCACAATTTTTGCTCAGAGTGTCTTTTATTAGTCTTCTGGAATTTCTGCAGTATACCAAGATGTACTAGAAATCAGCTAATTTTTGTAGAAGACCTGGATGAAAGGTTTTGCTTATTTTTAAAATCTACCATTAGTAGATGACTGGTTCTCTTTAATTACTGTAGAGATAAAACCCCCGCTAAATTAACTGTGTAGCATATCCACATATCTTCTGTTTTTCCAGATATAAACAGGAGAACTTACTGAATAATCATTTTATGCGTCTTTATTGATATTTTAAAAATCATAATATAGTAATGGATGTATGCTTCACTGATAGATTCAATTTCTTTATTATTGTGCCTCCCTATTCGCCACAGTTCTTTTTATTAGTGCTTTCCAGCTATCTTTTAAATTTAAGTTTTTATGCAATGCAATCAGGATTTTTTTCTTACACTTTTAGGACAGATTTTTTGTAGTGCAGCTTTCACTTTTCCTGTTATTCAGGATGACTTTTTAAGTAAAACAATCTTCTCTTGTAATAATGGAACTATAGTTTGTTGGTGGTTTTTTTCCCCCGGAACAATTAAGATGTCCAGTTATCATTTACATTTATGGATATGTCTTGTTGGGCATGAGATGTGTCTGTACACAGGCAAATGTAACCAGGCTGTGATCGTTTACACCTTCTTTAGAGATATTTTAGTAATTGCAGCATAAAATAACTAGCATATGTCCTCCAGACTGATGTCACCTTGGATAATGCATTTTTCTTCTCTTTATCATACATGTTAAATCCTGCTCTTTGATCTAATATGGTACTCTAACAAACGTTAATGATTGCTGCTGTCAGATAGGACTTTAATCCATTGCAGGGCCTGGGACGTCTGATGTGTGAATAATTTGAAGCAATAACACTTTCTCTCCCCAGCCCTAGCTAGGCATGCTGTTCTTCCTGACTGGATGCATTTAGAGACTTAAAACCCTCCAGTCATGAATCCTCCCACCAGATTTTGATAATTCTGATTTTTGTCTAATTTCTCCTCAAACAGAAGCTTTTAAATATTCCTCTTATTTTTGTACGGAATTCTGGCATTAGCCTAAAGACAACTGATCACTTTGTTTTTTATATCCCTTGATAATTTGATTCATTGTGCAGTGACACCCACAGTATGAGTTCTGCGTTTGATTATCAGTACTTCATTTAACCTCTCACCATCCTTGCATTTTATGGAAAGACTAATACTCTCCCAATTTGTACGACTAGGCAGTCATCTGGGGGTTTATGTATCCTCCTGCTGGGAGGTGGATTATCTGCAGATAAAGCATTTCCAGTTACTCCAAGGTGATGTCAAATTTCCCCAAACCCAAACCAACTCTGTGCAGGTGCTCCTGGTGCTGCACTGGGACCCGGGGAGGCTGGGGCCCTTCTCCCTCACTGGGCCCAAAATGGCAGCTGCGGCCTTGCCTGTGGCATATGTGGGGCTGCACTGGAGGCTCGGCTGTCCTCAGCCCCTCTCCTCATCGCAGCGCTCCTACTTCTCTTTACCACAGCAATTTTTGATTGCTTTACGGACGACTACAGTTAGGTGACGCAAATACCTATTCCAATTTTTTCCTACTTACGTTCCTGCTATAGCTTATTTCAGTGAAGTGTTTTAGTAACCACACAGCTTTGCGTATCTCTTCTACAGGCCGAGGAATACTACCAGAAAAATGAATACATTAAAACTATGTAAAACTTCTACTCTGTATCTAGAACAAAAATGTGTTTAGTACAACTGGGAGCAGGATTTGGCCCATGCTCCATTATCCATTAAATTGTGATAGCTCCTCCACTCTATGTCATAAATCCGTTGATTATATTTCTTTGAAAAGGAATTACTGCTTCAGTCAGACATTAATCTCTCATCAGGTTTTAGTATCTTTCTTATTTACACTGCTACTTGGATTATAAAGAGCAGTTAAATAGCGTGAATTAGCAGTTTGTCAAATTTAAGTTTTTATGGCCTAATAATTTTCAGGGTGAGCGGACTTCTGCTCAGTTTTTCACATTCCTTAGCAAGAAGTTTTATTTTAATTATGGCTTGTAAACAACAGCAAGGGAGGGAAAAGATCAACAGAGCCCGTCCCTTCTGCGCCGCGCTTTTGTCAGGGACAAATTTTTCCAGCCAAGTTACAAACCTCTGGAAACAGAAACC